>NW_019254970.1:2618-22014 GCF_002742605.1 Olea europaea var. sylvestris | reverse complement strand
GGTCGCTACATTTCCGAAAAGTACTTATGGGCCCAAAACGGACACTGTTTGCAAAAGTTACGCTAATTTCTTCGAAGGTCGACACTCCAAGCGTTCGAAATATGCGAGTGGTCATTCTTCAAGAACAGGATGAAAACCCTAATAAGTCATCACGAAATTGTGGGCTAAACCCAAAACGGTCGCTACATTTCCGAAAAGTACTTATGGTCCCAAAAATGGACACGGTCTGCAAAAGTTATGTTCAATTCTTCGAACACCGTCAGTCTGAATATGCAGGTGCACGTTCCTCAAAAATGGTCAAAATCCGTCATACGTCACGACAAAGTCGTGAGTTCAATCTAAAAGGGTCGCTACATTTCCGAAAAGTACTTTTGGGCCAAAAACGGACACCATTTGCAAAAGTTACGCTAATTTCTTTGAAGGTCGACAATCCAAGCGTTCCCAATATACGAGTGGTCGTTCTTCAAAAAAAGGATGGGAACCCTAATACGTCATTACGAAATCGTGAGCTAAACCCAAAATGATCACTACATTTGTGAAAAGTACTCATGGGCCCAAAACGGACACCGTCTGCAAAAGCTACGCTCATTTCTTCGAAGGTCGACAACTCAAGCGTTCCAAATATGCGAGGGGTCGTTCCTCAAAAAAAGGAAGAAACCCTAATATGTCATTATGAAATCGTGACCTAAACCCAAAACGGTCGCTACATTTTTGAAAAGTACTTATGGGCCCAAAACGGACACCGTCTGCACAAGTTACGCTAATTTCTTCAAAGGTCGACAATCCAAGCGTTCAAAATATGCGAGTGGTCGTTCTTCAAAAAAAGGATGAAAACCCTAATACGTCATTACGATATCGTGAGCTAAACCCAAAACGGTCGCTACATTTCAGAAAAGTACTTATGGTCCCAAAAACGGACACTGTCTGCAAAAGTTATTCTCAATTCTTCGAACGCCGTCAGTCAGAATATGCAGGTGCACGTTCCTCAAAAAATCGTCGAAATCCCTTGTACGTCACGACGAAGTTGTGAGTTCAATCCAAAAGGGTCGCTACATTTTCGAAAAGTACTTATTGGCCCAAAATGGACACCATCTTCAAAAGTTACGCTCATTTCTTCGAAGGTCAACAATCCAAGCGTTCCCAATATGCGAGTGGTCGTTCTTCAAAAGAAGGATGATAGCGCTAATACGTCACTACGAAATCGTGAGCTGAACCCAAAACGGTCGCAACAATTCCGAAAAGTACTTATGGTCCCAAAAATGGACACTGTCTACAAAAGTTATGCTCAATTTTTCGAACGTCGTCAGTCCGAATATGCAGGTGCACGTTTCTCAAAAAATGGTCAAAATCCCTCTTACGTCACGACGAAGTCCTGAGTTCAATCTAAAAGGGTCGCTACATTTCCGAAAAGTACTTATGGGCCCAACACGGACACCGTTTCCAAAAGTTACGCTTATTTCATCGAAGGTCGACACTCCAAGCGTTCAAAATATGCGAGTGGTCGTTCTTCAAAAAAAGGATGAGAACCCTAATACGTCATTACGAAATTGTGAGCTATACCCAAAACGGTCGCTACATTTCGAAAAAGTACTTATGGTCCCAAAAACGGACACTGTCTGCAAAAGTTTTGCCCAATTCTTCGAACGTCGTCAGTCCGATTATGGAGGTGCACATTTCTTAAAAAATGGCCAAAATCCTTCGTACGTCACGACGAAGTCGTGAGTTCAATCAAATAGGGTCGCAACATTTCCGAAAAGTACTTATGGGCCCAAAACGGACACCGTTTGCAAAAGTTACGCTAATTTCTTCGAAGGTCGACACTCCAAGCGTTCAAAATATGCGAGTGGTCGTTCTTCAAAAAAAGGATGAGAACCCTAATACGTCATTACGAAATCGTGAGCTAAACCCAAAACGGTCGCTACATTTCCGAAAAGTACTTATGGGCCCAAAACGGACACCGTTTGCAAAAGTTACGCTAATTTCTTCGAAGGTCGACACTCCAAGCGTTCAAAATATGCGAGTGGTCGTTCTTCAAAAAAAGGATGAGAACCCTAATACGTCATTACGAAATCGTGAGCTAAACCCAAAACGGTCGCTACATTTCCGAAAAGTACTTATGGGCCCAAAACGGACACCGTTTGCAAAAGTTACGCTAATTTCTTCGAAGGTCGACACTCCAAGCGTTCAAAATATGCGAGTGGTCGTTCTTCAAAAAAAGGATGAGAACCCTAATACGTCATTACGAAATCGTGAGCTAAACCCAAAACGGTCGCTACATTTCCGAAAAGTACTTATGGGCCCAAAACGGACACCGTTTGCAAAAGTTACGCTAATTTCTTCGAAGGTCGACACTCCAAGCGTTCAAAATATGCGAGTGGTCGTTCTTCAAAAAAAGGATGAGAACCCTAATACGTCATTACGAAATCGTGAGCTAAACCCAAAACGGTCGCTACATTTCCAAAAAGTACTTATGGTCCCGAAAACGGACACTGTCTGCAAAAGTTATGCTTAATTCTTCGAACGTCGTCAGTCCGAATATGCAGGTGCACGTTTCTCAAAAAATGGTCAAAATCCCTTATACGTCACGACGAAGTTGTGAGTTCAATCCAAAAGGGTCGCTACATTTTCGAAAATTACTTACGGGCCTAAAATGGACACCGTCTGCAAAAGTTACGCTCGTTTCTTTGAAGGTCGACAATCCAAGCGTTCCCAATATGCGTGTGGTCATTCTTCAATAAAAGGATGAGAACCCTAATACGTCATTATGAAAACGAGGGCTAAACCCAAAACGGTCGCTACATTTCCAAAAAGTACTTATGGTCCCGAAAACGGACACTGTCTGCAAAAGTTATGCTCAATTCTTCGAACGTCGTCGGTACGAATATGCAGGTGCACGTTCCCCAGAAAATGGTCAAAATTCCTCATATGTCACGACGAAGTGGTGAGTTCAATCCAAAAGGGTCGCTACATTTCCGAAAAGTACTTATGGGCCCAAAACGGACACCATCTGCAAAAGTTACGCTCATTTCTTCGAAGGTCGACACTCCAAGCGTTCAAAATATGCGAGTGGACGTTCTTCGAAAAAAGGACGAAAACCCTAATACGTCATTATGAAATCTTGAGCTAAACCCAAAACGGACGGTACATTTCCGAAAAGTACTTATGGTCCCAACAACGGACACTGTCTGCAAAAGTTATGTTCAATTCTTCGAACGCCGTCAGTCTGAATATGCAGGTGCACATTCCTCAAAAATGGTCAAAATCCCTCATACGTCATGATGAAGTCGTGAGTTCAATCTAAAAGGGTCGCTACATTTCCGAAAAGTACTTTTGGGCCCAAAACGGACACCGTTTGCAAAAGTTACGCTAATTTCTTTGAAGGTCGACAATCCAAGCGTTCCTAATATGCGAGTGGTCATTCTTCAAAAAAAGGATGAGAACCCTAATACGTCATTACGAAATCGTGAGCTAAACCCAAAACGGTCGCTACATTTCCGAAAAGTACTTATGGGCCCAAAACGGACACCTTCTGCAAAAGCTACGCTCATTTCTTCGAAGGTCGACAACCCAAGCGTTCCAAATATGCGAGTGGTCGTTCCTCAAAAAAAGGAAGAAACCCTAATACGTCATTACGAAATCGTGAGCTAAACCCAAAACGGTTGCTACATTTTCGAAAAGTACTTATGGGCCCAAAACGGACACCGTTTGCAAAAGTTACGCTAATTTCTACAAAGGTGGACACTCCAAGCGTTCAAAATATGCGAGTGGTCATTCTTCAAAAAAAGGACGAAAACCCTAATACATCATTACGATATCGTGAGATAAACCCAAAACGGTCGCTACATTTTCAAAAATTACTTATGGGCCTAAAATGGACACCGTCTGCAAAAGTTACGCTCATTTCTTTGAAGGTCGACAATCCAAGCGTGCCCAAAATGCGAGTGGTCGTTCTTCAAAAAAAGGATGAGAACCCTAATACGTCATTACAAAATCGTGAGCTAAACCCAAAACGGTCGCTACATTTTCGAAAAGTACTTATGGTCCCAAAAATGGACAATGTCTGCAAAAGATATGCTCAATTCTTCGAACGTCGTCAGTCCGAATATGAAGGTGCACTTTCCTCAAAAAATGTTAAAAATCCCATATACATCACGACGAAGTACTGAGTTCAATCTAAAAGGGTCGCTACATTTCCGAAAAGTACTTATGGGCCCAAAACGGACACCGTTTGCAAAAGTTACGCTCATTTCTTCAAAGGTCGACAATCCAAGCGTTCAAAATATGCGAGTGGTCATTCTTCAAGAACAGGATGAAAACCCTAATAAGTCATCACGAAATCGTGGGCTAAACCTAAAACGGTCGCTACATTTCCGAAAAGTACTTATGGTCCCAAAAATGGACACTGTTTGCAAAAGTTATGTTCAATTCTTCGAACGCCGTCAGTCTGAATATGCAGGTGCACATTCCTCAAAAATGGTCAAAATCCGTCATACGTCACGACAAAGTCGTGAGTTCAATCTAAAAGGGTCGCTACATTTCCGAAAAGTACTTTTGGGCAAAAAACGGACATCATTTGCAAAAGTTACGCTAATTTCTTTGAAGGTCGACAATCCAAGCGTTCCCAATATACGAGTGGTCGTTCTTCAAAAAAAGGATGGGAACAATACGTCATTACGAAATCGTGAGCTAAACCCAAAACGATCGCTACATTAGCGAAAAGTACTTATGGGCCCAAAACGGACACTGTCTGCAAAAGCTACGCTCATTTCTTCGAAGGTCGACAACTCAAGCGTTCCAAATATGCGAGGGGTCGTTCCTCAAAAAAAGGAAGAAACCCTAATATGTCATTACGAAATCGTGAGCTAAACCCAAAACGGTCGCTACATTTTCGAAAAGTACTTATGGGCCCGAAACGGACACCGTCTGTACAAGTTACGCTAATTTCTTCAAAGGTCGACAATCCAAGCGTTCAAAATATGCGAGTGGTCGTTCTTCAAAAAAAGGATGAAAACCCTAATACGTCATTACAATATCGTGAGCTAAACGGTCGCTACATTTCCGAAATGTACTTATGGTCCCAAAAACGGACACTGTCTGCAAAAGTTATTCTCAATTCTTCGAACGCCGTCAGTCCGAATATGCAGGTGTACGTTCCTCAAAAAATCGTCGAAATCCCTCGTACGTCACGACGAAGTTGTGAGTTCAATCCAAAAGGGTCGCTACATTTTCGAAAAGTACTTATTGGCCCAAAATGGACACCATCTTCAAAAGTTACGCTCATTTCTTCGAAGGTTGACAATCCAAGCGTTCCCAATATGCGAGTGGTCGTTCTTCAAAAGAAGGATGACAGCCCTAATACGTCATTACGAGATCGTGAGCTGAACCCAAAACGGTCGCTACAATTCCGAAAAGTACTTATGGTCCCAAAAATGGACACTATCTACAAAAGTTATGCTCAATTTTTCGAACGTCGTCAGTCCGAATATGCAGGTGCACGTTTCTCAAAAAATGGTCAAAATCCCTCATACGTCACGACGAAGTCCTGAGTTCAATCTAAAAGGGTCGCTACATTTCCGAAAAGTACTTATGGGCCCAAAACGGACACCGTTTGCAAACTTTACGCTAATTTCTTCGAAGGTCGACACTCCAAGCGTTCAAAATATTCGAGTGGTCGTTCTTCAAAAAAAGGACGAAAACCCTAATACGTCATTACGATATCGTGAGCTAAACCCAAAACGGTCGCTACATTTCCGAAAAGTACTTATGGTCCCAAAAATGGACAATGTTTGCAAAAGTTATGCTCAATTCTTCGAACGTCGTCAGTACGAATATGCAGGTGCACGATCCTCAAAAAATGGTCAAAATCCCTCATACGTCACGACGAACTTGTGAGTTTAATCCAAAAGGGTCGCCATATTTTCGAAAATTACTTATGGGCCCAAAATGGACACCTTCTGCAAAAGTTACGCTCATCTCTTTGAAGGTCGACAATCCAAGCATTCCCAATATGCGAGTGGTCGTTCTTCAAAAAAGGATGAGAACCCTAATACGTCATTACGAAATCGTGAGCTAAACCCAAAACGGTCGCTACATTTCCGAAAAGTACTTATGGGCCCAAAACGGACACTGTCTGCAAAAGTTACGCTCATTTCTTCGAAGGTCGACAACCCAAGCGTTCCAAAAATGCGTGTGGTCATTCATCAAAAAAAGGAAGAAACCTAAATACGTCATTACAAAATCGTGAGCTAAACCCAAAACGGTCGCTACATTTTCGAAAAGTACTTATGGGCCCAAAATGGACACCGTCTGCAAAAGTTACGCTCATTTCTTCGAAGGTCGACAATCCAAGCGTTCCCAATATGCGTGTGGTCGTTCTTCAAAAAAAGGATGAGAACCCTAACACGTCATTACGAAATCATGGGCTAAACCCAAAACGGTCGCTACATTTCCAAAAAGTACTTATGGTCCCAAAAACGGACACTGTCTGCAAAAGTTATGCTCAATTCTTCGAACGTCGTCAGTCCGAATATGCAGGTGCACGTTACTCAAAAAATGGTCAAAATCCCTCATACGTCACGACGAAGTAGTGAGTTCAATCTAAAAGGGTCGCTACATTTCCGAAAAGTTCTTATGGGACCAAAACGGACACCGTTTGCAAAAGTTACGCTAATTTCTTCGAAAGTCGACACTCCAAGCGTTCAAAATATGCAAGTGGTCATTCTTCAAAAAAAGGATGAAAACCCTAATACGTCATTACGAAATCGTGAGTTAAACCCAAAAAGGTCGCTACATTTCCGAAAAGTACTTATGGTCCCAAAAACGGACACTGTCTGCAAAAGTTATGCTTAATTCTTCGAACATCGTCAGTCCGAATATGCAGGTGCACGTTTCTCAAAAAATGGTCAAAATCCCTCATACGTCACGAAGAAGTTGTGAGTTCAATCCAAAAGGGTCGCTACATTTCCGAAAATTACTTATGGGCCTAAAATTGACACCGTCTGCAAAAGTTATGCTCGTTTCTTTGAAGGTCGACAATCCAAGCGTTCCCAATATGCGTGTGGTCGTTCTTCAATAAAAGGATGAGAACCCTAATACGTCATTACGAAATTGTGGGCTAAACCCAAAACGGTCGCTACATTTCCAAAAAGTACTTATGGTCCCAAAAACGGACACTGTCTGCAAAAGTTATGCTCAATTCTTCGAACGTCGTCGGTCCGAATATGCAGGTGCACGTTCCTCAAAAAATGGTCAAAATCCCTGATACGTCACGACGAAGTCCTGAGTTCGATCTAAAAGGGTCGCTACATTTCCGAAAAGTACTTATGGGCCCAAAACGGACACCGTTTGCAAAAGTTACGCTAATTTCTTCGAAGGTCGACACTCCAAGCGTTCAAAATATGCGAGTGGTCATTCTTCAAAAAAAAATGAAAACCCTAATACGTCATTACGAAATCGTGAGCTAAACCCAAAACGGTCGCTACATTTTCGAAAAGTACTTATGGTCCCAAAAACGGACACTGTCTGCAAAAGTTATGCTTAATTCTTCGAACGTCGTCAGTCCGAATATGCAGGTGCACGTTTCTCAAAAAATGGTCAAAATCCCTTATACGTCACGACGAAGTTGTGAGCTCAATCCAAAAGGGTCGCTACATTTTCGAAAATTACTTATGGGCCTAAAATGGACACCGTCTGCAAAAGTTACGCTCGTTTCTTTGAAGGTCGACAATCCAAGCGTTCCCAATATGCGTGTGGACGTTCTTCGAAAAAAGGACGAAAACCCCAATACGTCATTACGAAATCTTGAGCTAAACCCAAAATGGACGCTACATTTCCGAAAAGTACTTATGGTCCAAAAACGGACACCATCTGTAAAAGTTACGATCATTTCTTCGAAGGTCGACACTCCAAGCGTTCAAAATATGGGATGGGCCCAAAACGGACACCGTTTGCAAAAGTTACGCTAATTTTTTCGAAGGTCGACAATCCAAGAGTTCCAAATATGCGAGTTGTCGTTCTTTAAAAAATGGTCAAAAACCTTAATACGTCATTATGAAATCGTGAGCTAAACCCAAAACGGTCGCTACATTTTCGAAAATTACTTATGGGCCTAAAATGGACACCGTATGCAAAAGTCACACTCAATTGTTCGATCGTCGACAATCCAAGCGTTCCTAATATGCGAGTGGTCATTCTTCAAAAAAAGGATGAGAACCCTAATACGTCATTACGAAATCGTGAGCTAAACCCAAAACGGTCGCTACATTTCCTAAAAGTACTTATGGTCCCAAAAACTGACACTACCTGCAAAAGTTATGCTCAATTCTTCGAACGTCGTCAGTCCGAATATGCAGGGGCACATTCCACAGAAAATGTTCAAAATCCCTCATACGTCACGACGAAGTGGTGAGCTCAATCCAAAAGGGTCGCTACATTTCCGAAAAGTACTTATGGGCCTAAAACGGACACCGTCTGCAAAAGTTACGCTCATTTCTTCGAAGGTCGACAATCCAAGCGTTCCCAATATGCGAGTTGTCATTCTTCAAAAAAAAGGAGGAGAACCCTAATACGTCATTACGAAATCTTGAGCTAAACCCAAAACGGTCGCTACATTTCCGAAAAGTACTTATGGTCCCAACGACGGACAGTGTCTGCAAAAGTTATGTTCAATTCTTCGAACGCCGTCAGTCTGAATATGCAGGAGCACGTTCCTCAAAAATGGTCAAAATCCCTCATACGTCACGATGAAGTCGTGAGTTCAATCTAAAAGGGTCGCTACATTTCCGAAAAGTACTTTTGGGCCGAAAACGGACACCGTTTGCAAAAGTTACGCTAATTTTTTTGAAGGTCGACAATCCAAGCGTTCCTAATATGCGAGTGGTCGTTCTTCAAAAAAAGGATGAGAACCCTAATATGTCTTTACGAAATTGTGAGCTAAACCGAAAACGGTCGCTACATTTTCGAAAAGTACTTATGGGCCCAAAACGGACACCGTTAGCAAAAGTTACGCTAATTTCTTCAAAGGTCGACACTCCAAGCGTTCAAAATATGCGAGTGGTCGTTCTTCAAAAAAAGGACGAAAACCCTAATACGTCATTACGATATCGTGAGCTAAACCCAAAACGGTCGCTACATTTTCCGAAAAGTACTTATGGTCCCAAAAACGGACACTGTCTACAAAGGTTATGCTCAATTTTTCGAACGACGTCAGTCCGAATATCCAGGTGGTCGTTCCTCAAAAAATGGTCAAAATCCCTCATACGTCACGACGAAGTAGTGTATTCAATCTAAAAGGGTCGCTACATTTCCAAAAAGTACTTACGGGCCCAAAACGGACAACGTTTGCAAAAGTTACGCTAATTTCTTCAAAGGTCGACACTCCAAGCGTTCAAAATATGTGAGTGGTTGTTCTTCAAAAACAGGACGAAAACCCTAATACGTCATTACGAAATCGTGAGCTAAACCCAAAACAGTCGATACATTTTTGAAAAGTACTTATGGTCCCAAAAACGGACACTGTCTGCAAAAGTTATGCTCAATTCTTCGAACGCCATCAGTCCGAATATGCAGGTGCACGTTCCTCAGAAAATGGTCAAAATCCCTCATACGTCACGACGAAGTTGTGAGTTTAATCCAAAAGGGTCGCCACATTTTCGAAAATTACTTATGGGCCCAAAATGGACACCTTCTGCAAAAGTTACGCTCATCTCTTTGAAGGTCGACAATCCAAGCGTTCCCAATATGCGAGTGCTCGTTCTTGAAAAAAAGGATGAGAACCCTAATACGTCATTACGAAATCGTGAGCTAAACCCAAAACGGTCGCTACATTTCCGAAAAGTACTTATGGGCCCAAAACGGACACCGTCTGCAAAAGTTACGCTCATTTCTTCGAAAGTCGACAACCCAAGCGTTCCAAATATGCGAGTGGTCGTTCATCAAAAAAAGGAAGAAACCCTAATATGTCATTACGAAATCGTGAGCTAAACCCAAAATGGTCGCTACATTTTCGAAAAGTACTTACGGTCCAAAAACGGACACCGTCCGCAAAAGTTATGCTCAATTCTTCGAATGCTGTCAGTCCAAATATGTAGGTGTACGTCTTCAAAAAATGGTCAAAATCCATCATATGTCACGACGAAGTTGTGAGTTCAATCCAAAAGGGTCGCCACATTTTCGAAAATTACTTATGGGACCAAAATGGACACCGTCTGCAAAAGTTACGCTCATTTCTTTGAAGGTCGACAATCCAAGCGTTCCCAATATGCGAGCGGTCGTTCTTCAAAAAAAGGATGAGAACCATAATACGTCATTACAAAATCGTGAGCTAAACCAAAAACGGTCGCTACATTTCCGAAAAGTACTTATGGGCCCAAAGCGGACACCGTCTGCAAAAGTTACGCTCATTTCTTCGAAGGTCGACAATCCAAGCGTTCCCAATATGCGTGTGGTCGTTCTTCAATAAAAGGATGAGAACCCTAATACGTCATTATGAAATCGTGAGCTAAACCTAAAACGGTCGCTACATTTTTGAAAAGTACTTATGGGCCCAAAGCGGACACCGTCTGCAAAAGTTACGCTCATTTCTTCGAAGGTCGACAATCCAAGCGTTCCCAATATGCGTGTGGTCGTTCTTCAATAAAAGGATGAGAACCCTAATACGTCATTATGAAATCGTGAGCTAAACCTAAAACGGTCGCTACATTTTTGAAAAGTACTTATGGGCCCAAAGCGGACACCGTCTGCAAAAGTTACGCTCATTTCTTCGAAGGTCGACAATCCAAGCGTTCCCAATATGCGTGTGGTCGTTCTTCAATAAAAGGATGAGAACCCTAATACGTCATTATGAAATCGTGAGCTAAACCTAAAACGGTCGCTACATTTTTGAAAAGTACTTATGGGCCCAAAGCGGACACCGTCTGCAAAAGTTACGCTCATTTCTTCGAAGGTCGACAATCCAAGCGTTCCCAATATGCGTGTGGTCGTTCTTCAATAAAAGGATGAGAACCCTAATACGTCATTATGAAATCGTGAGCTAAACCTAAAACGGTCGCTACATTTTTGAAAAGTACTTATGGGCCCAAAGCGGACACCGTCTGCAAAAGTTACGCTCATTTCTTCGAAGGTCGACAATCCAAGCGTTCCCAATATGCGTGTGGTCGTTCTTCAATAAAAGGATGAGAACCCTAATACGTCATTATGAAATCGTGAGCTAAACCTAAAACGGTCGCTACATTTTTGAAAAGTACTTATGGGCCCAAAGCGGACACCGTCTGCAAAAGTTACGCTCATTTCTTCGAAGGTCGACAATCCAAGCGTTCCCAATATGCTTGTGGTGGTTCTTCAAAAAAAGGATGAGAACCCTAATACGTCATTATGAAATCGTGAGCTAAACCCAAAATGGTGGCTACATTTCCAAAAAGTACATATGGTCCCAAAAACGGACACTGTCTGCAAAAGTTATGCTCAATTCTTCGAACGTCGTCAGTCCGAATATGCAGGTGCACGTTTCTCAAATATTGGTCAAAATCCCTCATACGTCACGACGAAGTAGTGAGTTCAATCTAAAAGGGTCGCTACATTTCCGAAAAGTTCTTATGGGCCCAAAACGGACACCGTTTGCAAAAGTTACGCTAATTTCTTCGAAGGTCGAAACTCCAAGCGTTCAAAATATGCAAGTGGTCATTCTTCAAAAAAAGGATGAAAACCCTAATACGTCATTATGAAATCGTGAGTTAAACCCAAAATGGTCGCTACATTTCCGAAAAGTACTTATGGTCCCAAAAACGGACACTGTCTGCAAAAGTTATGCTTAATTATTCGAACGTCGTCAGTCCGAATATGCAGGTACACGTTTCTCAAAAAATGCTCAAAATCCCTCATACGTCACGATGAAGTTGTGAGTTCAATCCAAAAGGGTCGCTACATTTCCGAAAATTACTTATGGGCCTAAAATGGACACCGTCTGCAAAAGTTACACTCGTTTCTTTGAAGGTCGACAATCAAAGCGTTCCCAATATGCGTGTGGTTGTTCTTCAATAAAAGGATGAGAACCCTAATACGTCATTACGAAATCGTGGGCTAAACCCAAAAGGTCGCTACATTTCCAAAAAGTACTTATGGTCCCAAAAACGGACACTGTCTGCAAAAGTTATGCTTAATTATATGCGAGTGGTCGTTCTTGAAAAAAAGGATGAGAATGCTAATACGTCATTACGAAAGCGTGAGCTAAACCCAAAATGGGCGCTACATTTCCGAAAATTACTTATGGGCCTAAAACGGACACCGTCTGTAAAAGTTACACTCATTTCTTCGAAGGTCGACAATCCAAGCGTTCCCAATATGCGAGTGGTCGTTCTTGAAAAAAAGGATGAGAATGCTAATACGTCATTACGAAAGCGTGAGCTAAACCCAAAATGGGCGCTACATTTCCGAAAATTACTTATGGGCCTAAAACGGACACCGTCTGTAAAAGTTACACTCATTTCTTCGAAGGTCGACAATCCAAGCGTTCCCAATATGCGAGTGGTCGTTCTTGAAAAAAAGGATGAGAATGCTAATACGTCATTACGAAAGCGTGAGCTAAACCCAAAATGGGCGCTACATTTCCGAAAATTACTTATGGGCCTAAAACGGACACCGTCTGTAAAAGTTACACTCATTTCTTCGAAGGTCGACAATCCAAGCGTTCCCAATATGCGAGTGGTCGTTCTTGAAAAAAAGGATGAGAATGCTAATACGTCATTACGAAAGCGTGAGCTAAACCCAAAATGGGCGCTACATTTCCGAAAATTACTTATGGGCCTAAAACGGACACCGTCTGTAAAAGTTACACTCATTTCTTCGAAGGTCGACAATCCAAGCGTTCCCAATATGCGAGTGGTCGTTCTTGAAAAAAAGGATGAGAATGCTAATACGTCATTACGAAAGCGTGAGCTAAACCCAAAATGGGCGCTACATTTCCGAAAATTACTTATGGGCCTAAAACGGACACCGTCTGTAAAAGTTACACTCATTTCTTCGAAGGTCGACAATCCAAGCGTTCCCAATATGCGAGTGGTCGTTCTTGAAAAAAAGGATGAGAATGCTAATACGTCATTACGAAAGCGTGAGCTAAACCCAAAATGGGCGCTACATTTCCGAAAATTACTTATGGGCCTAAAACGGACACCGTCTGTAAAAGTTACACTCATTTCTTCGAAGGTCGACAATCCAAGCGTTCCCAATATGCGAGTGGTCGTTCTTGAAAAAAAGGATGAGAATGCTAATACGTCATTACGAAAGCGTGAGCTAAACCCAAAATGGGCGCTACATTTCCGAAAATTACTTATGGGCCTAAAACGGACACCGTCTGTAAAAGTTACACTCATTTCTTCGAAGGTCGACAATCCAAGCGTTCCCAATATGCGAGTGGTCGTTCTTGAAAAAAAGGATGAGAATGCTAATACGTCATTACGAAAGCGTGAGCTAAACCCAAAATGGGCGCTACATTTCCGAAAATTACTTATGGGCCTAAAACGGACACCGTCTGTAAAAGTTACACTCATTTCTTCGAAGGTCGACAATCCAAGCGTTCCCAATATGCGAGTGGTCGTTCTTCAAAAACAGGACGAAAACCCTAGTACGTCATTACGAAATCGTGAGCTAAACCCAAAATGGTCGCTACATTTCCGAAAAGTACTTATGGGCCCAAAACGGACACCGTCTGTAAAAGTTACACTCATTTCTTCGAAAGTCGACAACCCAAGCGTTCCAAATATGCGAGTGGTCGTTCATCAAAAAAAGGAAGAAACCCTAATATGTCATTACGAAATCGTGAGCTAAACCCAAAATGGTCGCTACATTTTCGAAAAGTACTTATGGTCAAAAAACGGACACCGTCCGCAAAAGTTATGCTCAATTCTTCGAATGCCGTCAGTCCAAATATGTAGGTGCACGTCTTCAAAAAATGGTCAAAATCCCTCATACGTCCCGACGAAGTTGAGAGTTCAATCAGAAAGGGTCGCCACATTTTCGAAAATTACTTATGGGCCCAAAATGGACACCGTCTGCAAAAGTTACGCTCATTTCTTTGAAGGTCGACAATCCAAGCGTTCCCAAGATGCGAGCGGTCGTTCTTCAAAAAAAGGATGAGAACCATAATACGTCATTACGAAATCGTGAGCTAAACAAAAAACGGTCGCTACATTTCCGAAAAGTACTTATGGGCCCAAAGCGGACACCGTCTGCAAAAGTTACGCTCATTTCTTCGAAGGTCGACAACCCAAGCGTTCCAAATATGCGAGTGGTCGTTCGTCAAAAAAGGAAGAAACCCAAATTCTTCATTATGAAGTCGTGACCTAAACCCAAAACGGTCGCTACATTTTTGAAAAATACTTATGGGCCCAAAACGGACACCGTCTGCAAAAGTTACGCTAATTTCTTCGAAGGTCGACAATCCAAGCGTTCCAAATATGCGAGTGGTCGTTCGTCAAAAAAGGAAGAAACCCAAATTCTTCATTATGAAGTCGTGACCTAAACCCAAAACGGTCGCTACATTTCCGAAAAGTACTTATGGTCCCAAAAACGGACACTGTCTGCAAAAGTTATGCTCAATTCTTCGAACGTCGTCTGTCCGAATATGCAGGTGCACGTTCCTCAAAAAATGGTCAAAATCCCTCATACGTCAAGACTAAGTAGTGAGTTCAATATTAAAGGGTCGCTACATTTCCGAAACGTACTTATGGGCCCAAAACGGACACCGTTTGCAAAAGTAACGCTAATTTCTTCGAAGGTCGACACTCCAAGCGTTCAAAATATGCGAGTGGTCATTCTTCAAAAAAAGGATGAAAACCCTAATACGTCATTACGAAATCATGAGCTAAACCCAAAACGATCACTACATTTTCGAAAAGTACTTATGGGCCCAAAACGAACACCGTCTGCAAAAGTTACGCTCATTTCTTCGAAGGTCGGCAACCCAAGCGTTCCAAATATGCGAGTGGTCATTCCTCAAAAAAAGGAAGAAACCCAAATACGTCATTTCAAAATTGTGAGCTAAACCCAAAAAGGTCGCTACATTTCCGAAAAGTACTTATGCTCCCAAAAACTGACACTGTCTGCAAAAGTTATGCTCAATTCTTCGAACGTCTTCTGTCCGAATATGCAGGTACACGTTCCTCAAAAAATGGTCAAAATGCCTCATACGTCACGATGAAGTTGTGAGTTCAATCTAAAATGGTCGCTACATTTCCAAAAAGTACTTATGGGCCCAAAACGGACACCGTTTACAAAAGTTACGCTAATTTCTTCGAAGGTCGACACTCCAAGTGTTCAAAATATGTGAGTGGTCGTTCTTCAAAAAAAGGATGAGAAGCCTAATATGTCATTATGAAATCGTGAGCTAAACCCAAAATGGTCGCTACATTTTCGAAAAGTACTTATGGTCCCAAAAACGGACACTGTCTGCAAAAGTTATGCTTAATTCTTCGAACGTCGTCAATCCGAATATGCAGGTACAAGTTCCTCAAAAAATGGTGAAAATGCCTCATACGACATGATGAAGTAGTGAGTTCAATCTAAAATGGTCGCTACATTTCCAAAAAGTACTTATGGGCCCAAAACGGACACCGTTTCCAAAAGTTACGCTTATTTCTTCGAAGGTCGACACTCCAAGCGTTCAAAATATGCGAGTGGTCGTTCATCAAAAAAAGGATGAGAACCCTAATACGTCATTACGAAATTGTGAGCTATACCCAAAACGGTCGCTACATTTCCAAAAAGTACTTATGGTCCAAAAAACGGACACTGTCTGCAAAAGTTTTGCTCAATTCTTCGAACGTCGTCAGTCCGATTATGTAGGTGCACATTTCTTAAAAAATGGCCAAAATCCTTCGTACGTCACGACGAAGTCGTGAGTTCAATCAAATAGGGTCGCAACATTTTCGAAAAGTACTTATGGGCCCAAAACGGACACCGTCTGCAAAAGTTACGCTCATTTCTTCGAAGGTCGACAATCCAAGCGTTCCCAATATGCGAGTGGTCGTTCTTCAAAAAAAGGATGAGAACCCTAATACGTCATTACGAAATTGTGAGCTATACCCAAAACGGTCGCTACATTTCCAAAAAGTACTTATGGTTCCTAAACGAACACCGTCTGCAAAAGTTACGCTCATTTCTTCGAAGCTCGACAACCCAAGCGTTCCAAATATGCGAGTGGCCGTTCCTCAAAAAAAGGGAGAAACCTTAATACGTCATTACGAAATCGTTAGCTAAACCCAAAACGGTCGCTACATTTCCGAAAAGTACTTATGGTCCCAAAAACGGACACCGTCCGCAAAAGTTATGCTCAATTCTTCGAATGCCGTCAGTCCGAATATGTAGGTGCACGTTCTTCAAAAAGTGGTCAAAATCCCTCTTACGTCGAGTCGAAGTGGTGTGTTCAATCGAAAAGGGTCTCTACATTTTTGAAAAGTACTTATGAGCCCAAAACGGACACCGTCCGCAAAAGTAACGCTCATTTCTTCGAAGGTCGACAATCCAAGCGTTCCAAATATGCGAGTGGTCGTTCATCAAAAAAAGGATGACAACCCTAATACGTCATTATGAAATCGTGAGCTAAACCCAAATCGGTCGCTACAGTTCGAAAAAGTACTTATGGTCCCAAAACGGACACCGTCTGCAAAAGTTATGCTCAATTCTTTGAATGCCGTCAATCCAATTATGCAGGTGCACGTTCCTTAAAAAATATCAAAATCCCTCATACGTTACGACGAAGTGGTGAGTTCAATCCAAAAGGGTCGCCACATTTCCGAAAAGTACTTATGGGCCCAAAACGGACACTGTTTGCAAAAGTTACGCTCATTTCTTCGAAGGTCGACACTCCAAGCGTTCAAAATATGCGAGTGGTTGTTCTTCAAAAAAAGGAAGAAAACCTTAATACGTCATTACGAAATCGTGAGCTAAACCCAAAATGGTCACTACATTTTCGAAAAGTACTTATGGTCCCAAAACGGACACCGTCTGCAAAAGTTATGCTCAATTCGTCGAACGCCGCCAGTTCCAATATGCTGGTGCACGTTCCTCAAAAAATGGTCAAAATCCCTCATGCGTCTCGACGATGTTTTGAGTTCAATCTAAAAGGGTTGCTACATTTCCGAAAAGCACTTATGGGCCCAAAACGGACACCGTTTGCAAAAGTTACGCTAATTTCATCGAAGGTCGACACTCCAAGCTTTCAAAATATGCGAGTAGTCGTTCTTCAAAAAAAGGATGAAAACCCTAATACGTCATTACGAAATCGTGAGCTAAACCCAAAACAGTCGCTACATTTCCGTAAAGTACTTATGGTCCAAAAAACGAACACTGTCTGCAAAAGTTATGCTCAATTCTTCGAACACCGTCAGTCCGAATATGTAGGTGCACGTTTCTCAAAAAATGGTCAAAATCCCTCATACGTCACGATGAAGTTGTGAGTTCAACCCAAAAGGGTCGCTACATTTCCGAAGAGTACTTATGGGCCCAAAACGGACACCGTCTGCAAAAGTTACGCTCGTTTCTTCGAAGGTCGACAACCCAAGCTTTCCAAATATGCGTGTGCTCGTTCCTCAAAAAAAGGAAGAATACTCTAATACGTCATTACGAAATCGTGAGCTAAACCCAAAACGGTCGCTACATTTCCGAAAAGTACTTATGGTCCGAAAACGGACACCGTCCACAAAAGTTATGCTCAATTCTTCGAATGCCATCAGTCCAAATATGCAGGTGCACGTTCCTCAAAAATGGTCAAAATCCCTCATACGTCACGATGAAGTTGTGAGTTCAATCTAAAAGGGTCGCTACATTTCCGAAAAGTACTTATGGGCCCAAAACGGACACCGTTTGCAAAAGTTACACTAATTTCTTCGAAGGTCGACACTCCAAGCGTTCAAAATATGCGAGTGGTCGTTCTTCAAAAGAAGGACGAAAATCGTAATACATCATTATGAAATCGTGAGCTAAACCCAAAACGTTCGCTACATTTCCGAAAAGTACTTATGGTCCCAAAAATGGACACTATCTGTAAAAGTTATGCTCAATTCTTCGAACTCCGTCAGTCCAAATATGCAGGTGCACGTTCCTCAAAAATGGTTAAAATCCCTCATACGTCACGACGAAGTTGTGAGTTCAATCCAAAAGGGTCGCTACATTTCCGAAAAGTACTTATGGGCCCAAAATGGACATCGTCTGCAAAAGTTACGCTCATTTCTTCGAAGGTCAACAACCCAAGCTTTCCAAATATGCGAGTGCTCATTCCTCAAAAAAAGGAAGAATACTCTAATACGTAATTACGAAATCGTGAGCTAAACCCAAAATGGTCGCTACATTTCCGAAAAGTACGTATGGTCCAAAAACGGACACCGTCCACAAAAGTTATGCCCAATTCTTCGAATGACGTCAGTCCAAATATACAGGTGCACGCTCCTCAAAAATGGTCAAAATCCCTCATACGTCACGACGAAGTTGTGTGTTCAATCTAAAAGGGTCGCTACATTTCCGAAAAGTACCTATGGGCCCGAAACGGACACCGTTTGCAAAAGTTACGCTAATTTCTTCGAAGGTCGACACTCCAAGCGTTCAAAATATGCGAGTGGTTGTTCTTCAAAAAAAGGACAAAAACCCTAATACGTCATTACAAAATCGTGAGCTAAACCCAAAACGGATTTGCAAGTGGTGGAGGCATCATTAGGGACTACGCAGGATACTGTATCAGGGCATTCTCAGCATCCTATGGCCCATGTTTCATTTTGGAAGCTGAGCTCAGAGCCATACTAGATGGGCTTCTATTGGCCAGAGGACTTGGGATTTCAGCTATCTGGCTTGAGGCAGATTCAACATTGGCTATTCACTGCATCACCAAAGGTGGAGGACCATGGGCAATCCAAGGTATTCTCAGACAGATCAGAGACTTCATTTGCTTCGATAGAGACACAGTTTCTCACATCTACAGAGAGGGTAACCAGGTTGCAAATTCTCTTACTTCAGAAGGCTGGGATCACCAGCGCTACCAAGAATATGGACCACTTGACCTGCCTCGACAGATTAGGGCACTGGTACAAATCGACAGATATGGATTGCCCAGCTTTAGAGGTTTGTAGTTTAGGCAATCATTATTTCATTTTTCTTGTACAAGGAAGTAGTACTTCCTCATTTACTTTATTCGTTTTTAATATTTCATTTGTTGCACTGTTGCTTTTTGGAGGTCAGGTTTATGCCCCCCTCCTTCCCTGTACTTTTGATTTCTATGAAATAAACATGGTTGGGGAACCCTTAACCCCCATCGACCTTCCTAGGTGGACCCTAAAAAGTCATTAAGGATGTGTGGATGTCTTTATTAAAAAAAAAAAAACCCTAAACCCTAAAACCCTAAACCCTAAACCCTAAA
>NW_019254970.1:0-2271 GCF_002742605.1 Olea europaea var. sylvestris | reverse complement strand
GTCATTACGAAATCGTGAGCTAAACCCAAAACGGTCGCTCCATTTCCGAAAAGTACTTCATCGAATGCCGTCAGTCCAAATATGCAGGTGCACGTTCCTCAAAAATGGTCAAAATCCCTCATACGTCACGACGAAGTTGTGTGTTCAATCTAAAAGGGTCGCTACGTTTCCGAAAAGTACTTATGGGCCCGAAACGGACACCGTTTGCAAAAGTTATGCTAATTTCTTCGAAGGTCGACACTCCAAGCGTTCAAAATATGCGAGTGGTCGCTCATCAAAAAAAGGACGAAAACCCTAATACATCATTACGAAATCGTGAGCTAAACCCAAAACGTTCGCTACATTTCCGAAAAGTACTTATGGTCCCAAAAACGGACACTATCTGCCAAAGTTATGCTCAATTCTTCGAACATCGTCAGTCCAAATAGGCAGGTGCACGTTCCTGAAAAATGGTCAAAATCCCTCATACGTCAAGACGAAGTTGTGAGTTCAATCCAAAAGGGTCGCTACATTTCTGAAAAGTACTTATGGGCCCAAAACGGATACCGTCTGCAAAAGTTACGCTCATTTCTTCGAAGGTCAACAACCCAAGCTTTCCAAATATGCGAGTGCTCGTTCCTCAAAAAAAGGAAGAAAACTCTAATACGTCATGACGAAATCGTGAGCTAAACCCAAAACGGTCGCTCCATTTCCGAAAAGTACTTATGGTCCCAAAACGGACACCGTCCGCAACAGTTATGCCCATTTCTTCGACTGCCGTCAATCCAAATATGCAGGTGCACGTTCCTCAAAAATGGTCAAAATCCCTCATACGTCACGACGAAGTTGTGTGTTCAATCTAAAAGGGTCGCTACATTTCTGAAAAGTACTTATGGGCCCAAAACGGATACCGTCTGCAAAAGTTACGCTCCTTTCTTCGAAGGTCGACAACCCAAGCTTTCCAAATATGCGAGTGCTCGTTCCTCAAAAAAAGGAAGAAAACTCTAATACGTCATTACGAAATCGTGAGCTAAACCCAAAACAGTCGCTCCATTTCCGAAAAGTACTTATGGTCCAAAAACGGACACCGTCCGCAACAGTTATGCTCAATTCTTCGAACACCGTCAGTCCAATTATGCAGGTGCACGTTCCTCAAAAATGGTCAAAATCCCTCATATGTCATGACGAAGTTGTGAGTTCAATCCAAAAGGGTCGCTACATTTCCGAAAATTACTTATGGTCCCGAAATGGACACCGTCTGCAAAAGTTACGCTCATTTCTTCGAAGGTCGACAACCCAAGCTTTCCAAATATGCGAGTGCTCGTTCCTCAAAAAAAGGAAGAAAACTCTAATACGTAATTACGAAATCGTGAGCTAAACCCAAAACGATCGCTACATTTCCGAAAAGTACGTATGGTCCAAAAACGGACACCGTCCACAAAAGTTATGCCCAATTCTTCGAATACCGTCAGTCCAAATATACAGGTGCACGTTCCTCAAAAATGGTCAAAATCCCTCATACGTCACGACGAAGTTGTTAGTTCAATCTAAAAGGGTCGCTACATTTCCGAAAAGTACCTATGGGCCTGAAACGGACACCGTTTGCAAAAGTTACGCTAATTTCTTCGAAGGTCGACACTCCAAGCGTTCAAAATATGCGAGTGGTCGTTCTTCAAAAAAAGGACAAAAACCCTAATACGTCATTACGAAATCGTGAGCTAAACCCAAAACGGTCGCTACATTTCCGAAAAGTACTTATGGTCCCAAAAATGGACACTATCTGTAAAAGTTATGCTCAATTCTTCGAACGCCGTCAGTCAGAATATGCAGGTGCACATTCCTCAAAAAATGGTCAAAATCCCTCATACGTCACGACGAAGTTGTGAGTTCAATCTAAAAGGTCACTACATTTCCGAAAAGTACTTATGGCCCCAAAACGGACACCGTTTGCAAAAGTTACGCTAATTTCTTCGAAGGTCGACACTCCAAGCGTTCAAAATATGCGAGTGGTCGTTCTTCAAAAAAAGGATGAACACCCTAATACATCATTACGAAATCGTGAGCTAAACCCAAAATGTTCGCTACATTTCCGAAAAGTACTTATGGTCCCAAAAACGGACACTATCTTCAAAAGTTACGCTCAATTCTTCGAACGTCGTCAGTCCAAATAGGCAGGTGCACGTTCCTAAAAAATGGTCAAAATCCCTCATGCGTCACGACGAAGTCGTGAGTTCAATCCAAAAGGGTCGCTACATTTCCGAAAAGTACTTATGGGCCCAAAACGGACACCGT
>NW_019254969.1:0-1171 GCF_002742605.1 Olea europaea var. sylvestris | reverse complement strand
CTCGACTGTGTCGGAATTGGCTGAAATTTGGCAGTTTGATCTGAAACAAAAATCGCGCCGGGGACAATTTCGTCATTTTTCTCAACGGTGTCTGAAAGGGCTCAAATTTGAAAGGTTGATCGGAAGAAAAAATCAAGCCGAGGGGAATTTCGTCACTTTTCTCAACTGTGTCGGAATGGGATCAAATTTGACAGGTTGATCGGAAACAAAAATTGCGCCGGGTGCAATTTCCTCATTTTTCTCGACTGTGTCGGAATTGGCTAAAATTTGACTGGTTGATCGGAAACAAAAATCGCGCCGCGGGCAATTTCGTCATTTTTCTCGACTGTGTCGGATTGGGCTCAAATTTGACGGGTTGATCGGAAACAAAAATCGAGCCGCGGGCAATTTCGTCATTTTTCTCGACTGTGTCGGAATGGGCTCAAATTTGACAGGTTTATTGGGAACAAAAATCGCGACGGGAGCAATTTCGTCATTTCTCGCGACTGTGTCGGAATGGGGTCAAATTTGACTTGTTGATTGGAAACAAAAATCGCGCCGGGTGTAATTTCATCATTTTCCGCGACTTTGTCGGAATTGGCTAAAATTTGACTGGTTGATCGGAAACAAAAATCGCGCCGAGGGCAATTTCGTCATTTTTCTCGACTGTGTCCGCATTAACTGAAATTTTTGTAGTTTTATCGGAAATAAAAATCACGCCGGCAGTAATTTCGTCATTTTTCTCGACTGTGTCGCAATGGGCTCAAATTTGACAGGTTGAACGGGAACAAAAATAGCGCCGGGTGTAATTTCGTCATTTTCCGCGACTGTGTCGGAATTGGCTTAAATTTGACCGGTCGATCGGAAACAAAAATCGCGCCGGGGGCAATTTCGTCATTTTTCTCGACTGTGTCGGAAATGGTTGAAATTTGGCGGTTTGATCGGAAATAAAAATCGCGCCGGCGGCAATTTCGTCATTTTTCTCGACTGTGTCGGAATGGTCGCAAATTTGACAGGTTGATCGAAAACAAAAATCGCGCCGGGGCAGTGTCGTCATTTTTCGCGACTGTGTCGGAATTGGCTAAAATTTGGCAGGTTGATCGTAAACGAAAATCGCGCCAGTGGCAATTTCGTCATTTTTCTCGACTGTGTCGGAATGGGCTCAAATTTGACAGGTTGATCGGAAACAAAA
>NW_019254968.1:0-1171 GCF_002742605.1 Olea europaea var. sylvestris | reverse complement strand
GTGTCGGAATTGGCTAAAATTTGACAGGTTGATCGAAAACAAAAATCGCGCCGGGGGAAAGTTCGTCGTTTTTCTCGACTGTGCCGGAATTGGCTAAAATTTGATTGGTTGATCAGAAACAAAAACCGCGCCGGGGGCAATTTCGTCATTTTTCTAGACTGTGTCGGAATGGGACCAAATTTGACAGGTTGATCGGGAACAAAAACCGCGCCGGGGGCAATTTCATCATTTTTCCCGACTGCGTAGGAATGGATTAAAATTTGACAGGTTGATCGGAAACAAAAATCGCGCAGGTGGCGATTTCGTCATCTTTCGCGACTGTGTCGGGATGAGGTCAAATTTGACTGTTTGATCGGGAACAAAAACCGCGCCGAGTGTAATTTCGTCATTTTTCGCTACTGTGTCGGAATTGGCTAAAATTTGACTGGTTGATAGGAAACAAAAACCTAGCCGGGGGCAATTTCGTCATTTTTCTCGACTGCGTCGGATTTTGCTGAAATTTGGCAGTTTGATCGGAAATAAAAATCGCGCCGGCGTCAATTTCGTCATTTTTCTCGACTGTGTCAGAATGGGCTCAAATTTGACAGGTTGATCGGGAACGAAAATAGCACCGGGTGTAATTTCGTCATTTTTCGCGACTGTGTCGGAATTGGCTAAAATTTGACTGGTTGATCGAAAACAAAAATCGCGCCGGGGGCAATTTCGTCATTTTTCCCGACTGTGTAGGAATGGATTAAAATTTGACAAGTTTATCGGGAACGAAAATCGCGTCGGGTGTAATTTCATCATTTTTCTCGACATTGTCGGAATTGGCTGAAATTTCACTTGTTGTTCGGAAACAAAAATCGTGCCGGGGGCAATTTCGTCGTTTTTCTCGACTGTGTCGGAATTGGCTAAAATTTGGCAGTTTGATCAGAAAAAAAAATCGCGCTGGAGGCAATTTTGTCATTTTTCTCGACTGTGTCGGAATGGCCTCAAATTTGACAGGTTGATGGGAAACAAAAATCGCGCCGGGGCAATTTCGTCATTTTTTGCGACTGTGTCGGAATTGGCTAAACTTTTACAGGTTGATCGGAAAAAAAAATCGAGCCGGGGGGAATTTCGTCATTTTTCTCGACTGTGTCGGAATGGGCCCAAATTTGACAGGTTTATCGGGAACAAATATCGCGAC
>NW_019254967.1:0-1171 GCF_002742605.1 Olea europaea var. sylvestris | reverse complement strand
CTAAGTTCAGTGATCAAAACTAAACATTTTAAATTTCAGTGACCAATTAAAAACATGTATCTACATTCAGTGACACTGGAACAATTAATTCAATATTTTATTATATAAATGTGTGGTTAAATTCAAATTTATAATGAGCAATAGAAGACCTTTTCCAAAGTTTAGTGGTCAAAGTTCTACATTTTTCAAAGTTCATGGTCAAAATTCGACCTTCTCAATGTTCAGTGAGCAATACAAGATATTTTCCAACGTTTAGTGGCTAAAATTCAATCATCTCAAAGTTTAATGGTGTGATGGGGGCACCACGTGTGTATTCTGTCGGCCACGTCACTAATTTCGTCAGAGGTTTGAGATGGAAGTTATGCTAGTGAGTAACGTACAACATTTTTCAAAGTTCAGTGGTCAAAACTCGATATTTTAAATTTTATTAAGCAATCGAAGACATGTACTTAAGTTCGGTGGCTAAAACTCAACATTTTAAATTTTAGTGAGCAATCGAAAATATGGACCTAAATTTAATGACCATTGGAACAATTAACTCAATTTATACACAGTATTATCATTTCAGAATAACTAGGATTAAGTGGAAAAAGATAGTCTTGACCAAGATTCCACTGAGCAAATGACACAAGTGGATAGCATACAACTATTTGACAAAGCAAATGGATGGAATGAGACAACATGTGTGATTTGCACAAAGAAAATTCGATCTGAAATTCAAAATGTCAAAAGTTAAACAATAGAGAAGATTTGCGAAATGAAAGCAAGTGAAAAGAACATTTTGTGTCAATTACTCCTTGGTAAAACCGTAAAAGAAAACACATATATATAGGAATCAAATTTATATTCGTTATTCTCATACCCAAGGAGATAAAAAGCGTAGTGCTCCTTCACTTGGATAGATTACAACTTTGTACATCCAAGGGAGAAAATGATTTATTTCTAGTGAAGTTCTGATTATACACTTCTGTAATGGAGGTAGTACTTGCAAATTTATCACTCTTGGATCTTCTCATGTTCCCCTCTTGATTTATTTAAAAAGGTAAGATATTATATATTAAGGAGTTTTTACTTGGTATTGTCTTAATACAAATACGATATGTGTCATTCTATGTATTTTATATAAGTAATCTATTGTTTACTACTTGGAATAGGATTAATTAATCATATC
>NW_019254966.1:0-1171 GCF_002742605.1 Olea europaea var. sylvestris | reverse complement strand
AGTGTTGATATGATTGAATTGAATGTGAAGATTATTTTTTTAAATTTTATACATTTATAACAAATTATAAATCCATATATGCAATTTACCGTATATGTTGCCTTCCGTATTTGTAAACAACTTACCGTATTTGCAATTTACCGTATTTACAGTCTACCGTATTTGCAAACAACTTACCGTATTTGCAGCCTACCGTATTTGCAAACAACTTACCGTATTTTTACATTACCGTATTTTCATCTTACCGTATATGCTGCCTACCGTATTTACAGCTTACCGTATTTGCAAACAACTTACCATATTTTCACCTTACCATATATGTTGCCTACGGTATTTGCAACTTACCGTATATGCTGCCTACCGTATTTGCAGTGTATTTTTATATAACGATTTTTGTACTTACAAATACCGAGAGTGCAGAACACTGTATATTCACTTACCAAACCGAATTTCAAAAAAAAAATTCAGATTTTTATTTTTTTAATATAAGCATAAAATAAATATTTTTCAATAGAAGGTCCGATCTTTGAGGTCGATGCGGAGGAAATGAAGCGAAAAATGGGATAAATCAACAGAACGACATAAGTGTCGTTCTGTCAATAAACACGAGTTTGAACAGCCACGAGGTTTTCGGGCCCCCTATATTCGAGAAGTTGAATTCATTTGAGTCCCGAGAGGGACATGTCGCTCACATAATTTAGGAGATACCTTCATAACTTTGATTTTCTAACGAATGTGGATGGTGACTTGTGATTTCACTGAAATCCATACCAATTCTCCCGTTATCCGTCACGTAATCAATAATTCTGACTTTCTTAAGTTAGGATGTCCAATCTTTGAGGTCGACGCGTAGGAAATGAAGCAAAAAATGGGAGAAATCAACAGAACGACACAAGTGTTGTTAAACGACACTTGTGTCGTTCTGTCAATAAACACGAGTTTGAGCAGTCACGAGCCTTCCAGGCCCTTGTATTCGACAAGTTGAACTCGTTTGAGTCGCTAGGTAGACATGTCGATCACATAATTTGAGAGATGACCTCATTACTTTGGTTTTCTAACGAATGTGGATGGTGACTTGTGATTTCACCGAAATCCATACCAATTCTCCCATTATCCGTCACGTAATCAATAATTCTGACTTTCTTAAGTTAGGATGTCCAATCTTTGAGGT
>NW_019254965.1:0-1172 GCF_002742605.1 Olea europaea var. sylvestris | reverse complement strand
ACTGAGTGTAACTTTTGCGTACGGTGTCCGTTTTGGGCCCATAAGTACTTTTCGGAAATGTAGCGACCCTTTTGAATTGAACTGACAGCTTCGCCGTGAGGTATGACGGATTTTGGCCATTTTTGGAATAGCAAGCACTTGCTAATTTGGAACGGTTGGATTGCCGGCGTTCGAAGACCTGATTGTGACTTTTCATACGGTGTCCGTTTTGGGCCCATAAGTACTTTTGGAAAATGTAGCGATCCTCTTGGATCGAACCCACGCCTTTCATCATGTCGTATGAGTGATCTCGGCCATTTGTTGAAGAACATGCAGTTGCTTATTTGGAATGCTTGGATTGTCGGCGATCGAAGAACTGAGTGTGACTTTTGCATACGGTGTCCGTTTTTGGCCCATAAGTACTTTTTGGAAATGTAGGGATCCTTTTGAATTGAGCCCACCCTTTTTTGCGGGATGTATGAGGGATTTCGATCCGTTGTGGAAGAACAAGCACTTACTTATTTGGAACGGTTGGACTGCCTGCGATCTAAGAAATGAGTGTGACTTTTGCATACGGTGTCCATTTTGGGCCCATAAGTACTTTTCGGAAATGTAGCGATCCTTTTGGATTGAACCCACCCTTTTTCGCGGGATGTATGAGGGATTTCGATCCATTGTGGAAGAACAAGCACTTACTTATTTGGAATGCTTGGATTGTCGGCGATCGAAGAACTGAGTGTGACTTTTGCATACGGTGTCCGTTTTGGGCCCATAAGTACTTTTTGAAAATGCAGCGATCCTTTTGGATTTAACCCACCCTTTTGTTCACATCGTATGAGGGATTTCGGTCGTTTGTGGATGAACAAGCACTTGCCTATTTGGAATGCTTGGATTGTCGGCGATCGAAGAACTGAGTGTGACTTTTGCATACGGTGTCCATTTTGGGCCCATAAGTACTTTTCGGAAATGTAGCGATCCTTTTGGATTGAACCCACCCTTTTTCGCGTGATGTATGAGGGATTTCGATCCGTTGTGGAGGAATAAGCACTTGCTTATTTGGAACGGTTGGATTGCCGACGATCTAAGAAATGAGTGTGACTTTTGCATACTGTGTCCGTTTTAGGCCCATAAGTACTTTTCGGAAATGTAGCGATCCTTTTGGATTGAACCCAGCTATCTTCGCGTGATGCATG
>NW_019254964.1:0-1172 GCF_002742605.1 Olea europaea var. sylvestris | reverse complement strand
GAAAAGGGAATAATGCACCAAAGAAAGGAAGAACAGATATAGCAAGAGTTAGTGGTGAAAGGCGTTGTCCTAAGTGCGATAGATCTCACAAAGGAGAATGTCTATTGCGAAAAAATGTTTGTTTCAAGTGTGGGAAATCTGGACATTTCGTTAAAGAATGTCCTCAGAGTCAGACACAGAAGACTGGAGAGGACAAGAAAGGAAAAGCAAGAGTTTTCTCCTTATCCAGGCAAGAAGCTGAACGAGACCCTAATGTCGTCGCAAGTATCATCTCTGTTTCCAATATTCCTGCATTTGTACTTATAGATTCTGGAGCTACACATTCGTTCATTTCTTCTTCTTTTGTTGCGAAGTCTAAAGTGGAATGTGAATTCCTTCCGTATACTTTAGAAATATCTCTTCCATCTGGAAAGACACTTGTCGCTAACCAAATAGCTAGAGATCTTAGGATGGAAATTGATGGTAGAGGTATAGCGGTAGATCTAATTCCATTAACGATAAAAGACTTTGATGTTATTCTTGGTATGGACTGGTTGTCTAAAATCTATGCAACCATTTATTGTACTGAGAGAATGGTGGTTTTTCTAAGACCAGGTGAAGAAGAGTTCCGTTTTGTGGGAACTGAGGTAAATACCTCGTCTGGTGTAGTGTCAACAACCCAGGTTGAAAGGATGCCGAGAAAGGAATTAGATCAAAGATTTCTAGTGTCGATGACTGATATTAAACAAGATAAGTTGTCAATTGAGGATGTCCCAATAGTTCGACACTATAAAGATGTGTTTCCAGAAGACCTTCCAGGTGTACCACCCGACAGGCAAGTAGAGTTTACCATTGATTTGGTACCAGGAGCAACACCCATTACAAAGGCTCAATATCGTATGGCTTCGCTGGAATTACAAGAGCTGAAGGTACAGTTGAAGGAGCTTCTTGATAAGGGTTTCATTAGACCAAGTGTATCACCGTGGGGTGCACCTGTGTTATTTGTGAAAAAGAAGGATGGAACAATGAGGTTGTGCATTGATTATCGAGAACTGAATCGCCTTACTATCAAAAACAAATACCCGCTTCCAAGAATAGAAGATTTGTTTAACCAGCTTAAGGGGGCTACAGTATTTTCAAAGATCGATCTAAGATCAGGATATCACCAATTAAAGATTAAGTCAGAGGATGTC
>NW_019254963.1:0-1172 GCF_002742605.1 Olea europaea var. sylvestris | reverse complement strand
GATGATGAGGCAGCAACAAGGAATGCCACACCCTAAAGCACCTCTACTACTCAAGGTAGCCAATCAAAACGTCCTAAAGAGCAGTAAAGAAACTGGTGCAGATGAATCAATGAAAGAACTGCCAGAGACCTCTTCTGGGAGATCGAGGTTTGAGAGGGACAAAAAGGATGAGGAAGACCTAGATCAGCCCCTTACTATCCAATTCGGTACGTTGCCTCCTGTCGTGGCCAACAATTACCTACTGGCCAATGAATTCAAAAATAAAGAAAAAGAAGAAGAGAGGGAGGACAACGAAGGAGAAGCCTGCGTGTTGGTGTGTGAAGAAGGCCAGACTTCTGGAGAGGCCTACAACGATGAAGAGGACGATGGGATGACAGACATTGAAGAGGAAATTGATCTAGAAGCAGAAAGGAGAAAAAGAGGAGTATCACGCAATACCTTGTTTAAGCAACTACATCAAGAGGGAGTCCGCGAAGTAGACTTATTGGGGGAGCCATCTGGGCGTCCTTTCGATTTCTATGTACTATACGGGACACCCAAAAGGAAAAAGAGAGTGCCTCGCTCTGAGAAGTATGGGTCACCTCCAAAAATAATGCCTCCTCCCACAGGTTGGATGACTGATGTGGAAGCAAAAATAATGCCTCCTCCCACAGGTTGGATAACCGACGAGGAAGTATTAGGAAAAAGCAAGAGGGAGATTCAGGAGACAGGGATAAGAGCGACATACTACACGTCGACCTATCACAAGGGGATAATCCGACAGAAAACAAGCAAGAGGTAGAAATAGAGGCTGCCGAAAAGGTTGTTTTTAAACGGCCAGCTATGAAGTTGACAAAACACCTGAGGCCATTATACGTTAAAGCTCTAGTTAACGGCGTCCCAGTGGCAAAAGTGCTTGTCGATAATGGAGCAGCTATAAACACCATTCCATCCAGAATGATGAGAAAGCTCGCAAAAACAGAGGGTGATATGATTCCTACAGAAGTCATCCTCACTAACTTCAATGGAGGAGCAACTTCAGCTAAAGGGGTTATGCCATTGGACATAACTATAGGTACGACTACTAGGACCACTGTCTTCTTTGTAATAGATTGTCCTACTAGTTACAACGTGCTCTTAGGAAGGGATTGGATACACGGAAGTCGATGTATACCCTCGTCGCTCCATCAATG
>NW_019254962.1:0-1172 GCF_002742605.1 Olea europaea var. sylvestris | reverse complement strand
CGTGTGCAAAAGTTACGCTCAATTCTTCGTACGCCGACAATCCAAGCCTTGCAAATATAAAATTGCTCATTCTTTCAAAAAATGTCTAAAATCCCTCAAACATCACGACGAAGTGGCGAGCTCAATCCAAAACAGTCGCTACATTTCCAAAGAGTACTTATGGGCCCGAAACGGACACCGTGTGCAAAAGTTACGCTCAATTCTTCATACACCGACTATCCGAGCATTCCAAATATAAAAGTACTCGTTCTTTCGAAAAATGGTCAAAATCTCTCAAACGTCACGACGAAGTAGTGAGTTCAATCCAAAACGGTCGTTACATTTCCAAAAAGTACTTATGGGCCCAAAACGGACAACGTTTGCAAAAGCTTTGCTCAATTCTTCGTACGCCGACTATCCAAGCCTTCAAAATATAAAATTGCTCATTCTTTCGAAAAATGGCCGAAATTCCTCATACCTCACGACGAAGCCGTGAGTTCAATCCAAAATGGTCGCTACATTTCCAAAAAGTACTTATGGGCCGTAAACGGACACCGTGTTCAAAAGTTAGGCTCAATTCTTTGTACGCCGACTATCTGAGCGTTCCAAATATAAAAGTGCTCATTCTTTCGAAAAATGGCCGAAATCACTCATACCTCACGATGAAGGGTCAGTTCAATCCAAAACGGTCGCTACATTTCCAAAAATTACTTATGGGCCCAAAACGGACACCGTGTGCAAAAGTTATGCTCAATACATTGTATGTCGACTATCCAAGCGTTCCAAATATAAAAGTGGTCATTCTTTTAAAAAATGGCCGGATTCTCACAGACGTCAGGACGACGTGGTGAGTTAAATCCAAAACGATCGCTACATTTCCAAAAAGTACTTATGGGCCCAAAACGGACACCGTGTGCAAAAGCTACGCTAAATACTTCGTATGCCGACTATCCAAGCATTCCAAATATAAAAGTGGTCATTCTTTTAAAAAATATCCAAAATCTCTCAGACGTCCGGACGACGTTGTGAGTTCAGTCCAAAACGGTCGCTATATTTTCAAAAAGTACTTATGGGCCCAAAAGGGACACCGTGTGCGAAAGTTAGGCTCAGTTCTTCGTACGCCGACTATCCAAGCCTTCAAAATATAAAATTGCTCATTCTTTCGAAAAATGGCCGAAATTCCTCATACCTCA
>NW_019254961.1:0-1172 GCF_002742605.1 Olea europaea var. sylvestris | reverse complement strand
GTGCAAAAGTTACGCTCAATTCTTCGTACACCGACTCTCCAAGCGTTCCAAATATGCAAGTACTCATTCTTTCGAAAAATGGCCAAAATCACTCTTACGTCACGATGAAGTCGTGATTTCAATCCAAAACGGTCGTTACATTTCCAAAATGTACTTATGGGGCCAAAACGGATGCCGTTTGCAAAAGTTACGCTCAATTCTTCGAACGCCGACAATCCAAGCGTTCCAAATATAAAAGTGCTCATTCTTCCAAAAAATGGCCGAAATCCCTCATATGTCACGTCGAAGTGGTGAGTTCAATCCAAAACAGTCGCTACATTTTTGAAAAGTACTTATGGGGCCAAAACGGATGCCGTTTGCAAAGGTTACGCTCAATTCTTCGAACGCCGACAATCCAAGCGTTCTAAATAAAAAAGTGCTCATTCTTCAAAAAAATGGTCAAAATCTCTCATACGTCACGATGAAGTTGTGAGTTCAATGCAAAACGGTCGCTACATTTCCAAAAAGTACTTATGGGCCCAAAACGGACACCGTATGCAAAAGTTACGCTCAATTCTTCGTACGCCGACTCTCCAAGCGTCCCAAATATGCAAGTACTCATTCTTTCGAAAAATAGCTGAAATCCCTCGTACGTCACGATAAAGTCGTGAGTTCAATTCAAAACGGTTGCTACATTTCTAAGAAGTACTTATGGGCCCAAAACGGACGCCGTTTGCAAAAGTTACACTCAATTCTTCGAACGCCGACAATCCAAGTGTTCCAAATGTAAAAGTGCTCATTCTTTCGAAAAATGGCCGAAATCACAAATACATCACGACGGAGTCATGAGTTCAATCCAAAACGGTTGCTACATTTCCAAAAAGTACTTATGGGCCAAAAACGGACACCGTGTGCAAAAGTTACGCTCAATTCTTCGTGTAATACCCCGAACTTCACGTTCTACATTTGGCCAATATGATTCATGCATTTCATGCTAATTACATTGTCATTTGTATCAATTTCCTGATTTCCTTCTCTTAAAATGATGCATTTGATCATCAAGGCTTTAAAATCTTTACATGATGATAACCTTCGACTCTTCGATCTAGTTGGTGAATTTTATATTGAGCTATGATAGGAAGTTAGATTAACTAAATGTTGGAGATTGGCTTGGTAAGTAATGTAATATTTGA
>NW_019254960.1:0-1172 GCF_002742605.1 Olea europaea var. sylvestris | reverse complement strand
GTAAAAAATGAAAAAACCCGAAGTTATCTAGAAATCAAAAATCACTTTTCATTGGCTCGATTCCAATCGAATTAGACTAGCAATTACCAAAAATGAACAAACTCGAAGTGATCATGAAATCAAAAACCACTTTTCATTAGCTCGATTCCAATCAAATTAGACTAGCAAATCGCCAAAAGCGAACAAAATCGAAGTTATCATCAAATCAAAAACCACTTTTCATTGGCTCGATCCCAATCAAATTAGGCTCGTAATTCGCCAAAAATGAACAAACTCGAAGTTATCATGAAATCGAAAATCGCTTTTCATTGGATCGATTCCAATCGCCACAAATGAATAAACCCAAAGTTATCTTGAAATCAAAAACCACTTTTCATTGGCTTGATTCCAATCGAGTTAGACTAGCAATTCGCCAAAAATGAAAAAACCCGAAGTTATCGTGAAATTAAAAACCACTTTTCACGGCTTGATTCCAATCGAATTAGACAAGCAATTCACCAAAAACGAACAAACTAGAAGTGATCATGAAATAAAAAACCGCTTTTCGTTGGCTCGATTCCAATCGAATTACACTAGCAATTCGTCTAAAATGAACAAACCCGAAATTACCATGAAATTGAAAACCACATTTCATTAGCTCGATTCTAGTCGAATTAGACTAGCAATTCGACAAAAATAAATAAACCCAAAGTTATCATGGAATCAAAAACCGCTTTTCACTGGCTCGATTCCAATCAAATTAGACTAGCAATTCGCCAAAAATGAACGAATCCGAAGGTATCATGAAATCAAAAATAACTGTTCATTAGCTCAATTCCAATCAAATTAGCTAGCAATTCATCAAAAACAGACAAACCCGAAGTTATCATGATATCAAAAGCCACTGTTCTTTTGCTCGATTCCAATCGAGTTAGAATAGCAATTCGCCAAAAACGAAGAAACCCGAAGTTATCATGAAATCAAAAACCACTTTTCACGGCTTGATTCCAATCGAATTAGACAAGCAATTCGCCAAAAACGAACAAACAAGAAGTGATCATGAAATCAAAAACCACTTTTCATTTGATTGATTCCAAGGGAGTTAGACTTGCAATTCGCAAAAAACGAACAAACCCGAAGTTATCATGAAATCAAAAATCACTTTTCATTGGCTCGATTCCAATCGAATTAGA
>NW_019254959.1:33233-38061 GCF_002742605.1 Olea europaea var. sylvestris | reverse complement strand
GCCGATTGATAATAAATAAGATCGAGGTTACATCATTGCACGGGGGGTCGTTTGACAACAAATTGCCTAACAGAAAGAAAGAAGCCTAAACCCAAGACAAATGGAAAACCTACTCTCCGTGGCTGTTTTAATATATTTTCTCATAGTGCATTAAGGGCTGCATCTATCCAGAAACAAATTTATGCCCATCTATCCCTATTACATGGGCTCTCTTTAACAACCAGTACAAACTCTCCATAGCTGTCTCCATCTGAACTCTCTGCATATGGATTCTATAAAAAAATCAATGGCTATTCTGTTGGAATTGTTATTGTCGGGATCTTGGAGAAAGCTGTCATATGGATAGCGAATAGAGACATTTTGACTTTTTCAGCAATGCCGTTTTGCAACTAACAAAAGATCGAAGGCTAGTTTTGCAGCAAGAAGGTAGAGAAGTAAATGTTGCGGATCCCAGCAAGTCCATTGCTTCAACTTCAATTCTCGACAATGGCAATTTCATGCTTTACAATCCATCTAAGAGGATCTCGTGGCAGAGTTTTGATTAGACACTCTTTTCCCCAGCCAACGCCTTCCAAATGCAGAAGAGATTTTCTCAACTGCTTCAGCAACGAACCTTGCCAAAGGAATTTTCTGTCTAAAGATGCAAACTGTGGTAACCTGGTGCTATACCCTATACTCTAAATGCGTATGATTATGGCTACTATGCATGAGTTACAAATGAAACAGGCAATAATGTATCATTGAATCTTGATAACAATGGCCGTCTTTATTTGTTCAATTGAAGCTCTATTTTAAATAATCTTACGATAGGAAAGAACTATCTAGCTCATGAGAATCAATGTGGATGGTATTTTTCTACTAATATTATCGTTCGCTGGAGCTTAGAGGTTACTGGACTAAAGAATGGTCACCCACAGAAGATAAATGTTCCCTAAAGGGTTTATGTGGGTTGAATGGTATTTGTATTCAGATGGATAAATTTTTAGTGAGTGTCTGCTTACACTAGTTTGGGCAATTGGAGTTCAGGTCGTTCAAGGAATGTTGTCATAGAAGGGTGTAGAGCTAAAGATTAAAATGCTAGTTATGAAATCTGATCATTTTATAACACGGTGTGGGGAGACACTGAATATGATGTTTTCGAAGGAATCACTAAAGAAGATTGTGGAAAAGCCTGTCGAGGCGACTGTAACAGCTATGCAGTACTCTTTCTAAATGGAAACTGCAGAAAGCAGAGGCTTCCATTGAGATGAGGAAGAAGATTGAAGAGTGATTCCAGCGTTACTCTCATCAAGGTAAGTACAACTACACCCTCAACTCAAGGAGCTTCGGGTAACTCTGGCACAAAAAATCAAGAAAGAGATTAGCGTAGACATCCTGATTGTCAGAATTTCACTCGCTACTTTTGCAACCTTAATCCTGGCAATTTCCAGAGTTTACGTCCACAAGAATAATGCAAGGAGATATATTAAGGTTTCCAACTCCAAGAACGAAAATGTTGAACTGATTAAGGATGTTGGTTTACTAGCATTTACATATGGAGAACCTATGCAAGCAAAATATGATTTCAAAGAAAAGCTCGGTCGAGGAGCATCTGGCACAGTTTACAAAGGGATGTTAATGAACAATGGAAATGTCATGGCCATGAAGAGGCTCAAGAAAGAAATGGCCAAAGGAGAAAATGAATTCCAGACTGAGAGGAAGGTGATGGTAAAACAAATCATTGTAATCTAAGCTACTTCTTGTTTACTGCCTTGAAGGATCTAATTCACTTCTAGTAAATAAATAAATGAGCATTGGATCACTTGCAGATATAATTTTCATTCCTGAAAATCGATGACGTTGGAAAGAAAGAATTCGAATTGCTAGTGATATTGCAAGAGGCATCCTTTATTTGCACAAGGAGTGTGAAACACAAATCATTCACTACGATATAAAACCTCAAAATAAACTCATGGATGAGCATAGGTGTGCAAAAATTGCCGACCTTGGACTGGCAAAACTCTTAACGAAAGATCAGACAAACACCTATACGGAATAAAGAACTTGAGGTTATGTAGCTCAAGAGTGGCAAAAAAAATTTTGCTCCAACAGTTAAGCAGATGTTTACATATTTGGAATTGTACTACCAGAGATCATATGTGACCAAAGAAGTGTTGATCAGAGCCTCTCTAAGGATGAAGCTATTCTTGAAGAATGGGTTTATGACTTTTTCAAGGCATGGCAGCTAAGTAAACTCGTGGAAAATGAGGATGAGGAGGCTGACAAGAGAAAATTGGACAGAATGATTGTATTTGGTGCATCTAAAATGAACAATGTTCTAAAATGCACCCTTGATGCTTTTTCAAAACGCCTTACATATGTGGTATGCACATGATAATGCGATCAACCTATATCGTTGATCGAATATGCACGCTTAAACTACAAAATGCGCATGCAATTGTGTTAAATATTGTGTCAAAATTAGCCTAGCAAAGCCAACCCATTTTTATAACTTTAAAAAAAAAAAAAAAANAATTAAAATAATATTAAAATCGAAAAACACAAAATATGCATATGCTTCGCTTGAGCACGCATATATTTGCAATGCTTGATGCTCGACAATAACGGATTGCCCTACATTATGCATTTTAGAACCTTGAAGATGAACCATCTCTCCGTCCATTGGTGAAGAAAATTCTGCTCGAAGCGATTAGACACCACGGTACCTCAAGTCCTTCTCTCCCAAGTACTCTTTAGCTAGTGTATTCAACTTTTTCACTCTGTTTTATCTTTGTGCCTTTGTGCATGTAACTTTAGTGTTAAAATAAATTATGCAGGCAGGCTACTGATTGATTCATGGGGTTAAGTTATGAAATGAATCAGAAGTTCGAATCAATTAGAATATAATTGTTGAAATTAACACTTCTTCGACATGACTTCTATTTTCTTGGATGTTAAATATAACTGTCACATAACTTATGCTTCATTTGACTTTAAAAATTCACTTACGATCAATATTAAATGGATTTACTGATAATTATTATCATGTAGTTTTTAATATTTTGTTAGATACTCATTTTTTTCAAACTTATTTTCAATTACACGATATCTCAATAAAATAATTATACTCTTTTTTTTTTCTTTTTTCTTTTTTCTTTTTTTCTTTTTTTTTTATTCAAAAAATCAAGTTTTACAAAATCTATTTTGAAAAAAGAGCTCGAAATGGTCGAGAGACTTCTGAAAATTCAAGTTCTTCTAGATGCAGCTAATTGTGTTGAATTGAAACATGGCCCATAAGTTGGATGTACCATGGAAGATACGTTTCTCCGCTGAGAATTCCATCCCAAGACCGATGAATTGACTTTTTGGGTTCCCAATTATTGTAATTGATACTAATTACTTTAAATTAATCTATTTTCCAATTTGATTGATTAGACAATAGTGTTTTTTTTTTTTTTTTTTTTCAAATTGACTATACTCTGTTTTGATATAAATTCTTTAATATTTATTTTCATGCATTCTTTTATTAAAATAATTTTACAAGTAAATTGAAAATTTTTTACTTTTCAATAATACGTTCTTCAAAAATATCACTTTTCAAAAAATCTATTATCATCAGATATGCCCGACCACATTTCACTTTATCGCTTTGAGTCTGCAAGAATTTCTTGCCACTTTGTTTGATTCATTATTCTACTATTGAACCAATATCTCCTTGTAATTGTACCAACATTTTTTATTAATCCAGTGACGTGGAAAGATTAGACTCCAATCAAACGCTAAATCCAGATTAGACAAGAGTAAGTATTGAATAACTGATTATTTTATATCTTAAGCTTGATTAGACAGGAGTGCATTGAATATCGGCCAACTTGACTTGGTCAAGAAAAGCTCCCAGAGCAATAAGGTTTTGTTTGAACATGTCATCGACTTTCTTCCGTGTGATGACTGCAAGACCCGTATTTGGTTTGAATTAAAATCAAATTTAGCCCCTGTTTGGCCCCCATTATGGGGAAAAATTAATGTGTGGAATAGTATTTTTTGAAAAATTAGTGATTGAAAAAGAAGGAAAAATTTTCAATTTACGTGTAATATTATTTTATAGAAAATTGTGAGGTTGAAAATAGGAGAGAAAAATGAAATGTAATGTAATAAAAATTAATAGGGCTCAAACGTGGGCTAAGCACATTCATTAAATTAATTTTTTTTTTTCAAACTCATTTTAAACTATACATTCATATAATAAAATATCATATGTAAATCCAAAATGTTTTTCCAACTTTTTAATCACATGTATTCTTAAAAAGAAAACCACTCCAAAACTTATTTTCCTAATAAAACTCAATAAAATGTATGTCAAACAGAGGGCTAAAATTTCAAGTCAAACTCAATAATTAATTTTAATCAACTTTTATTAAAATTTACTAAAAATTTGATTTTAATCTATTAAGCATCTATGTACACTTTGCTGAAACAAACAGAGCTTAAGCATTGACTCCAACGAGTCAATAGTGGCCCTGAGAGTATCGATTTTCTTTAAATAGCACACTTCCTCAATGAAACACAGTTGCCATATCCCAAGAAAAATGAGAAGCCTATTTTCCATGGCTGCCTTTCCCTGTTTTCTCGTTCTTTCTGCGTTAATGGCATCATCAGCCCAGCCACAAAGATATTCCAATATTACCCTCGGCTCTTCGTTAAATCCCAGTACAAATTCATCGTGGTTGTCACCCTCTGGACTCTATGCCTTTGGATTCTACAAGCTAAACAATGGCTACGCTGTCGGAATTTTTCTTGCTGGGATTCCAGAAAAGACTGTAGTGTGGACAGCAAACAGGGATGATCCCCT
>NW_019254959.1:11624-32232 GCF_002742605.1 Olea europaea var. sylvestris | reverse complement strand
CGGCTCTCTTCTCTCAAGGTGGAAACTGCAAAAAGCAAAGACTTCCATTAAGATATGGAAGAAGATCACAAGGCAGTTCAGACGTTGCTCTTATCAGGGTGAGCAAAACAACATCATCATCGACTCAAGGAGTTTTGGGTAAATCGGGCAAAAAGATTCGTTTAGACATCTTAATCGTCAGCATTTTACTTGTTGCTTTGGCTGCCTTGATCTTCGCATTTAGTGGGATATATGTCCACAGAAATCGTGTTAGCTATAAGAAGATCTCTAAGTTCGGAAATGTTGAACTGATTGAGGATGTTGGTTTGCGAGAATTTAACTACGAAGAACTTGTGCAAGCAACAAATGAATTCAAAGAAGAGCTCGGTAGAGGAGCATCTGCCACAGTTTACAAAGGGATCTTATCGAACAACAAAAATGTTGTGGCCGTGAAGAGGCTCGAGAAAGAATTGGAAGAAGGAGAAAAAGAATTCCAGACTGAGATGAAGGTGATAGGAAAAACATATCACCGTAATCTGGTCCGACTTCTTGGTTACTGCCTCGAAGGATCTAAGTGGATTTTGGTATATGAATACATGAAAAATGGAACACTTGCAGATATACTTTTCAATCCCGAAAACCGACTATATTGGGAAGAAAGAATTCGAATTGCTCTTGATATTGCAAGAGGCATCCTCTATTTGCACGAGGAGTGTGAGACGCAGATCATTCATTGTGATATAAAACCACAAAACATACTCATGGATGAGCATAGGTGTGCAAAAATTTCCGACTTCGGACTGGCAAAGCTCTTAAAGAAAGATCAAACAAACACCTATACACAGATAAGAGGAACTCGGGGTTATGTAGCCCCAGAGTGGCACAAAAAATTGCCTGTGACAGTTAAAGCAGACGTTTACAGCTTTGGAATTGTTCTACTAGAGATCATATGTGGTAGAAAAAGTGTTGATTGGAGCTTGCCTGAAGATGAAGCTATTCTTGATGAGTGGGTCTACAAGTGTCTCCAGGAAGGTGAGACAAGTAAACTGGTGCGAGATGAGGACGTCGACAAGAGAAAATTTGAGAGAATGATTAAAATTGGTATATGGTGCATCCAAGACGAACCATCTCTCCGTCCATCGATGAAGAAAGTTTTATTGATGCTGGAAGAGACTGTAGACATCCCAGTACCTCCAAGTCCTACTTCTTTCCTAAGTACCATATAGTTTTGTTGAGGCCGAAGGGACCGTACACATCTCAAGTTTTCTGGAATGTTAAATAAAATAGTCAATTAAATTATGTTTTGTTTGATTTTAGGATTTTCTTTCTGGTTCTGAAGTATTGATTTTGGAGCTTTAGTTAACTGTTATTCACTCTGTTTCCTAAGGACTAAAATATAGTACACATGCACACGGGCTAGCCTCAATTATAATTTACTACTAGATGGCTACAACGCTTTTATCTTTCAAGTGACACGAACTTCTCGCAAGTTTTTTCATCCCTACTCACTTAAACAAAATCATTTACAAAATTACAATCGTCAACAACATAAATCGAAATAGCTTTGAAAACTTTGACGAGCTTGAAATTTACACTTCGATAAAAGTTTGCTAAACGAATTCACGATCACTTAAATTCTGTAAAGTTGTGAAGTCTAATTATCGTCATTGTACGGAATCAGTACGCAAATCGACATCTATAAATAGGTAGCCGTCTTCAGAACTTTGTATTATTGACATCAAAGAGAAAGATGTTAAAGAATATAAGATATGCAATTTTCTATTGTGAACTTCTTATCATAATGAATTATTACACAGATGAAAGAAGACATCGCCTCTCATTGAGGAGCATTTCTATAAATCCTATGTATTCTCGTTTGACTATTTTTCTTTCTTCAAATTAATTGCTTTCAACTAGATCTCTAATTTTTCAAAAATTGGTATCAAAGCCTTTGTTTTTTATTGAGAGCAATGGCCGACGAAGAAGGAATGTCACTAGGAACTTCAAATTTGATGGTATGCTTTTGCGTTCTAAAAAAATGCAAATTGATGATTCTGTGTAAAGTAAAAAATTATACCATCCATTTCTGAATGAGAAGCTGGGAGGAAAATATTCATATCAGGACAATAACATTATTGGAAAAAATGACGAGTAATTCATCAAATTTCACCTTTTCCAAGACACGATGCCATCAAAATTCATTTAAGCCATTAAAGTGAACTGCTGTAAATGCCTATATATCATATAATTCCATCATACTAACATTGAATTTAAGAAGAAAAAAGAAAGAAGAGAAAACCTTCATCATTCAGAAGCCAACAATAGCTAAACAGATACACGCGAAAGTTTCAAATTTAAGGACGACTCGTAATAAGAAGTGGCTTCACTATTTTTTTTTTTTTCCAAAGCAATCATTTAGTAGACTTTAGACAAATTTGTGAATATATCATGTAGTATAAGACGAGAATTTGAAAGACTTCTAATAAATTCCCAAGAAAGATTGAATTCTGCAGTCTACGCTGAATCTTGAGTTTGAGACTCCAATCCAAATAATAAAGAAAAATCGTATAGAAATACTAACTTGCATATGAACCAAGATTAAAATATTATTAGTGGTTCCAAATCACTTTGTAATTAATACTAATATTTTTTAATTAATCCCTTACCTGGTGCAAGATTGGACTCCAATCTTGATTAGAAAGAGTAGATTTTATTAACCACATTATTCCATCAGATTAAGCCCATGTTTGATGGGGGTTTATTTTAGAATAAATTTTGTAAAACGTAATTCTTTTGGGAAATGTGTGGTCAAAAAATATGTAACATTTTGGATTTACATGCAAAATTATTCTATTGAGGGAAGTTGGTTCGAAAATGAGTTAGAAGAAAAATAAATTTTAAAGATTAGGGCTCAAATAGGGAATAAATGTACTTTGATTTGACAGGAGTTAAATTTTTGAACAACTGTAAGTTGACATGGTCAAGAGAAGCCCTGTTCCTCCACCATAAAAATGAGGTTCTGTTTGGACAACTTGTGTATGAGGAAGGATTACATGGTGTGAATCATTTGAAATTACATGGTTTAGATCCTACAATATTTTATTCTAAAAGAGGGGAAACTACTTTGCAGAGTAGAGAGGTACATTTGATATCCATAAGCAATAATAGTTGGACAAGTGGAGAATGTTAGGACCAACCAAAAAGCTCGACGAACTAGATTTTTTTCCCTAGATTCATGCATTTATTCATACTGCGTACATACAGAGCTTCAATTTATCGACTGCAATGAGCCAATAGTCTCCAAGGAAAGTAATGAGTTCTGTAAATAACACCTTCCTCGATGAAAGAAAGAAGCTTAAACCCAAGAAAAAATGGAAACCCACCCTCCATAGCTTTTTCACTATATTCTCATACTTTCTGCATTAAAGACTGCTTCTGCCCAGAAACAAAGTTATTCCCATCTATCCCTATCGCCTGGGCTTTCTTTAACAGTCAGTACAAACTCTCCATAGCTGTCTCCTTCAGGACTCCATGCATATGGATTCTACAAGAAAATCAATGGCTATTCTGTTGGAATTTTTCTTGCCAGGAATCCTGGAAAAAACTGTCATACGGGCAGCAAATAGAGACAGTCCGACTTTTTTAGCAATGCCGTTTGATACTAACAAAAGATGGAAGGCAGTTTTGCAGCAAGAAGGTAGAGAAGTAAATGTTACGGATCCCGGCAAGTCCATTGCTTCAGCTTCAATTCTCAACAGTGGCAATTGCATGCTATCACGTGGCAGAGTTTGGATCAGATGCTCTTTTCCCCAACCAACGCTGCAGAAGAGATTTTCTCCGCTGCTTCAGCAACTGAATATGATGTTTTCGAAGGAATCACGAAAGAACATTGTGGAAGAGCCTGCTGTACCTGCTATGCAGCAAACTTTCTAAATGGAAACTGCAGAAAGCAGAGGCTTCCATTGAGATAAGGAAGATGAGTAATTCCAGCATTACCCTCGTCAAGGTAAGTACAACTACACCTCAACTCAAGGAGTTTCGGGTAATTCTGGCACAGAAATCAAGAGAGAGATTCTTGTAGACATTGTGATTGTCAGCATTTCACTCGCTACTTTTGCAACCTAAATCCTGGCAATTTCCTGGCAAAGAAATCAAGAAAGAGATTCGTGTAGACATCGTGATTGTCAGCATTTAACTGGCTACTTTTGCAACCTTAATCCCGTCGATTTCCAGAGTTTATGTCTACAGGAATCATGCAGGGAGATATAATAAGGTCTCCAATTCCAAAAACGGAAATGTTGAACTGATTAAGGATGTTGGTTTACTAGCATTTACATACGGAGAACTTGTGCAAGCAAAATAAGATTTCAAAGAAGAGCTCGGTCCAGAAGCATCTGGCACGCTTTACAAAGGGATGTTAATGAACAATGGAAATGTCGTGGCTGTGAAGAGGCTCAAGAAAGAAATGGCCAAAGGAGAAAAAGAATTCCAGACTGAGAGGAAGATGATAGGAAAAACAAATCATCGTAATCTAGCCACTTCTTGTGTACTACCTTGAAGGATCTAAGTCGCTTCTAGTATATGAATAAGCATTGGATCCCAGATAAAATTTTCAATCCTGAAGATCGATCATGTTGGAAAGAAAGAATTTGAATTGCTAGTGATATTGCAAGAGGCATACTCTATTTGCACGAGTGTGAGACACAAATCATTGATTGCGATATAAAACCTCAAAACAAACTCATAAATGAGCATAGGTGTGCAAAAATTGGGGACCTTGGACTGGCAAAACTTTTAAAGAAAGATCAGACAAACACCCGGGATAAGAAACCTGAGGTTATGTAGCTCAAGAGTGGCACAGGAATTTGCCTCCAACAGTTGAGCAGGTGTTTACGGCTTTGGAATTGTGCTACTAGAGATCATATGTGGCCAAAGAGAAGATTTGTTGATCGGACCCTCTCTGAGGATGAAGCTATTCTCGAAGAATGGGTTTACGACTTTTTTTTAGGCATGGCAATTAAGTAAACTAGGGGAAAATGAGGAGGTTGACAAGAGAAAATTGGACAGAATGTATTTGGTGCATCTAAGATGAACAATGTTCTAAAATGCACACATATGCTCAATGCTTTTTTGAAACATCTAGCATATGCAGTATGCGCGTGATAATGCAGTCAACCTATTTCGTTGATCGCATATGCACGCTTAAACGACAAAATTTGCACACATTTGTGTTAAAAATTGTGTCAAAATTAGCCTAACAAAGCCAGCCCATTTTTGTAACTTGAAAAATAAAAGAAAATAAAATTGAGCTGAATAGACATCAAATTAGTCCAAATCACACAAGCCTATGAATTATATACAGCAATCTGTGGGATTTTGACTTTTAAAAAAATCAAAAATAAAACAAATGTTGTTTAGAGATGAAAACTATCTACGTCAAGCCCGAGCCTCCATCCTTGATCCTTCTCTAGTTTTTACTAGCAAGTGAGGCCAGTAATGTATAATCTTGGATTGTTGACAGCTGTGATTTAGAGGAGGAGGTTCACAATAATATCTTACCATCTACAAGATAATAATAGCAATTCTCGAGTTGAAATAAGGTAGCCTAATGAAGATGATTTTGCATCAAATGACACGAAAGATCACTTGGATGAAGAAGAGATTAAATTGGAATCAATAAAGAGTTGGACAAGATTTAAGATTCTTTTTAAGTTGAAGTTCGTGTGTAGAGGGTGTTTGGTAGGGATTAAAATTAGATTTTTAGTAGATTTTCATAGAAGTTTTTGAAATGTATAGTTAAAAAATTGTGAGATTCATGAAAAATGTGGTTAACATTGATTGTTTGACTTTGACTCAAATTAAAATTTAATTAAAATCTGAGCCAAACGGAGGCCTAATCTAATTGCAAGAATTGATTATCAAGTAGTTATAATATTCATGATTTTGAGTATTATGTTTTTGTTGAAAAAAATGCTATTTTATTTTTTTATTAGTTTAAAATATTTAAAATAATATAAAAAATTGAAAAACACATAAGCATGCATATATTTGCAATACTTGATGCTCGACAGTAACGCTTTGCCGCACATTATACATTTTAGAACCTTGTAGATGAACCGTCTCTCCGTCCATTGGTGAAGAAAATTTCATTGATGCTCGAAGGGACTAGACAACCAAGTACCTCCAAGTCCTACTTCTTTCCCAAGTGCTCTTTAGCTAGTTTATTCGCCTTTTTTACTCTGTTTTATCTTTTTTGTGCCTTTGTGCATGTAACTTTAGTGTTAAAATAAATTAGGCAGGCAGGCTACTGATTGATTCATGCGGTTAAGTAACTTAAGTTATGAAATGAACCAAATGTTCGAATCAATTAGAATATGAATGTTGAAATAACACTTCTTCGACATGACTTCCATTTTCTTGGATGTTAAATATAACTGCCACATAACTTATGCTTCATTTGATTTTAGGATTTTCTTTCAGGTTTTTGGAAGTTTGATTTGGGAGCTTTTGTTCTCCATTAGGGTTGGGCAAATCTCCCGTATCGAACCAACCGAACCGAATCCGACGGTTCTTGTCAAATTAAATACCCGAACGGGTATCTGAATTGAGAACCGACGGGTACGGTTCGGTTCTAGACCAAGAACCGAAAAATCGAATAAGAACCGAATCTTTCTAATTTTTTTTTATATTGAATAAATCAAATTATTTTAATATTAATATTTTCTAAACAAATTAACAATTTCTAAATCCAAATTTTTGGCCCAATAATTTGTTTCATTTTTAATTTTTTAATTTTTTGCCCAATTACCCATTTTATTGTTTCATTTCTAAGCCCAACAAGATCCAACTCACTAAATAACCCTAAACACCTACACTAAAATGCATAACGCTGTCTCGACTCTCGTCCTTGACATTCCAAAACCTATACAATCGCCGGTCGACGCTGTGACCTCCGTCGACCGAAACTTTGACCGTAGCAATCATTTGAACAAGGTAATCTACTAACCTCTGACATTCCAAAATCATTGAATGTGTCATTATTTGTATTTATATAATGTTGTTATAAATGTTTAAAAAATTAATTATAATACGGAACCGAACCCGATCGGTTCAATAATTATATTTGGACCCGACGGTTCCATTTATTAGATACCCAAAAATTTTGGTTCGATTTCGGTTCGGTTCTAAGAGAACCAAACCAAACCGACCCATGCCCACCTCTATTCTCCATTATTCACTTCGATGCAATCTATAAGATCTCATCTAAAATAACATTGAAGTAGAAGACCACAAATTTGAACAGGCCCAGACAAACATGGAAATACCAAATGTTTTCTCAGTAGATTCAGGACTACATTATAGTGTCATATGATAACCAATTAAACCCAAATATCATTGATATCATATTTGTACAGATTCTATGTGGATAGAGACAAAGGTTCCAAGAGAGTTTTCATTACGGGATTCTACAACTTCAAAGTGCAGAACAACATTTTCAAGTATATCTTGGTCAATTGTAAAAGGTAGAAACAAAAACCCCTGATATCACTGATTCTTTATAACTCCATCTAGCGCATCAAATACACTCTGTAAATTTGTGCCTTCCACAATCACAACCTTATCCCTTGATTTTGATCCAGAACCTATGGAGACTTGCCTTCTTTTTACCCCCATAACCTGTTCAAAATGACCGATATACTTTTGAAAATTTGCCTACAGGAATCAAACCTTACTTTCTAAGAAGAAAAACCATGACATAAAAGAACAAAGAAAAGATATTTAAACAAGATAGCAACTTGCTTGAACGAAAATACTAAGTAATTACTTAAAACTTTCAATAATGCTGAATTCTACTAAAAAATACTTTTCTCCAACAAAAGAAGAGACCAATTCTATCTCCTGAAATTTACCATGCAAAACAAAATTCTGTATGAGCATCAGCCATACTTATTGGTACATTATTATCACAAATTCAGTGGACACAATTAATAAGGTTCTCTGTAAACCTTGATAAGTATCCAAATGTCCCTTTCAAGGTTCTAAAAAATAGTAAAACCTTAATTACCAAGAGAACTTAAAAAATATGCAATGAATCAAGGAGCTCAAGTAGATGTTTTCTGTTTACATGGCAAACTAAAAAATATAATACATTTCAATATGAATCCACTCAAATAAGTCACTCTTGATAGCTACACTTTAATATAAATTCACTCAATGAATCCACAGTTTCTTATACTTTCAAATGCCTAGTTTCCCTTAATGGTCCTCATGGAGTTGAAAATTGAATTGGTAATTCTGACACCAAATTTCACAAATTTTCATCCACTAAGAAATATTCAAGATATAGTGTAGTGATCATTTGAAGTATCAAACTTAAGTCAAATAGAATCATACTTTTATGCTTAAACTTAGTCGAAGATATTCAACATACAAATTTACAGCAGAACAATAACATCATCAATAAAACTTATAAGCAGTTCATAAAAATATCACTACTTCAAGCCGTGGGCCAAACTTTTACCAGAAGAATGCCATGAAAATTCATATAAGCCATTAAAGTGAAGATTGCTATGCATGCCCATATATCATATAATTCCATCAGACTAACTTGAATTGAAACAAAAAGGATAAATAAAATGGTAAACAACTAAACAAGCAATATTCAATTCATCATTCAGAGAGAGCTAAACAGATATATTCAATAGTTTAATAATCGGGGGCTTACGGTGCTAATATAATCAATAAGGGCAGCATTAGCTTCACCATCTTTGGCTGGTGCATCAATTTGCACTCCCAATGCCTCCTCGTCAAAATCTGTACGTTTTGCCCAAATATTAAGAGTGAAAATCAAGACCCTCCTTTTATCACAAAACACTGATCTTATGAACATATGAGAAGTAGGGAGGACCCGTGATGGTGGCGATTTTGGAACCGGGCTTGGCGTGGATGGTGATGGCGACGGAGGAAGGTGGGATTAACCGCATGCACGCAGGGTATTTAGCGGCGGCCGGTGGCGGCGGAATTGACTCGGCCGAGTTGCCTTTCGATTTACCTTTCTTGTTCGGAGCCATCTGCTTCTCGATCTTTGAATATGGAGTTCTGAAACTACTGGAATTTGAGATTTTCCGATTTCAACGTGTACTGCAATAGGTGAAGAAGATACTTAAAAATAATTTCTATACTTTCACAATTTTTGAAACACCTTTTTCATTAAAAATATTAATTTTACATTTACCTCTTTTTATAATTTTTTTAACAAACTTCCTTTTCATCAATATTTCAATTTTTCAATAAAAAATCAACATTTTGACGAGTCATATGAGTAACATGAAAATTTTAATACAATTTTTTCAATCATTTATTTTTTAATAAAATAATATTACACATAAATAAAAAAAATTCCTCCTTTTCTATATACACATTCTCTCAAAAATTACTATTTCAAAATATATTTTAATAAAATTACTCATTATAAGGATTGTCTAACATGGGCTATTTTATATATTAGTTGAACGTTGTTCGATGTGATATATTGACGTTCTATTATAATACATTTTAAATCAACATAATAAATGTCACGAGAACAAATTACCTTCAATTAAATTAACAAATTTTTTGAACAAATTCAAAAGAAGAATAAATTTCGTACAAAATATTGTTTTTACCAAAAATACTAATTACGAGCAATTGGGAGCATTTATGGATCGAGTAATACTATTTAGCTCCACGAATATTTAGGCTCAGATTGATACACATTAATATAAAAATGAGAATGAAAAGTATAGCCTTTATGAACTCTACACGAGAGATAGAAATCAAATTTGATGATTTGATGTGATGGATAACGGTCATATTTTTCATTTTAATGAAGAAAAAATGAGAAACAAATAGGGGCTTAAATATCTGTCTAAATGATACTAATGTGACACTAAATAAAAGGTATAATTAAATAAATTACTTAATTTAACTTTTCATTAAGTACATCACTTAATGCCACTAATGTTAACATTATTATTTTGGATCAATGAAGATCTGAATTCGCACGGCTCGGACTGAATAAAGACCATATCGGTGGACAAATTCGAACTAATAAATAATAAAAAGTAAAAACCTATACATTATTTACACGTCAAGGATCTCCATTAGCATTTATCCAACTTCCCAAAATTTATATACAACCCAAAAGTATTGTACACCATACACAGAGTTCAACTGCAATATCTGCAGTTAGATTAGAGACACCTTCTTTCGAAATTCCAAGTCAAGCTAAAAATATATACAATGATGGACCAGAAACTTCGACACTCAAGAAAATTATTTACAAATCTTCGAAATACGCTAATAGGAACTCAAAAAGTTGAGGTTTGCTTTGCTCGAAAATCCATTTCGACCAAATAATAATAGTAATAAACAGCAGTGGACTATGCCTGAGTTCCTTTACACTGCTTCAGCAGTAATTCTTTCATTTTCTTATACTCCACAAGCTCTGTAAATGCATCAGCTGTAGTTTTGGAAGACTCTATTTCAGAGGATGAGAAATTCAAAGAAGCCGATTCCCCCAACAGTGACTCTGGTGAAATTTCCTCAATCACGGGCTTGGAGTCCTGCACCAAATTAGTCGTGATAGAGATGTCTGGGCGGAGAGGGGGTGCCTTCTCCAGCAAGTGAAAAAGAGCTGCAGCATCCGGTCTGAAAGCAACAATGGAATTTCAGTTTGTAAACATACTGACAGTCATAAAATTTGAAGAGACTCGCAATTTAGTTCAATGCAAAGCTCCTTCAAAGAAAGTAATACACACACAGTAGAAAAATGCTATAACTGGATGCTCAAAGCAAGCCTGCCCAATAAGCATGAGCAATGGTACTATGAGCATGTTGACTGAGATTAAACAACGTAAATGTGACATTTACTTAACTTTTTGGTTCCAAACAAGTTAAATGAAGTTAATTATATCGAAGGCACCTTTTGACTTACATGGAAACAACTATGTTTGGCTCATGTTTATGACTTGTTCACAAAACCACGGTGGAAGAGGACTCAATGGTCTCATATAAAATGAGAACAGGATGCACACGTACTACCCACTTATTCACCACTCACTTATATCTATTTATAATTTAAACCCTATATAAACACTTCTCAAATATGTTGGAATATTTATGAAAATTATCTAATAATAATAAAAAAAAAGTATTTAAAAATTCTTTATAATAAGCATTTTTTTTATTTTATATAGGTACAATAAGCATTCATACTTTCTTACTGAATAAAATGGCAATCAATATCTATACTTCTTGTCAACAGTGACATTACCGGCCACCGAGAACCTAATTCCGAAAATTATATGCATTTAACAATGGTTTTCAAATCTAGTTTCAATACCAAGCTCCTCCACATTTAGCAATGTTGGAAACTTTTTTTTTTTTTTTTTAACGTGGATGTCCAAACCAGCTTACGAGCACCTCAACTAATCCCATGGGACTCTGAAATTTACAGCTGACTACTCACCTCAGTAGCCCTAAGGGGACTCAAACTGGTGACCATTGGAGAGCAAACTCAAGGCCTGACCACTGAACTACTCCTCAGGTTTAGCAATATTGAAACTTCTTTGAATATAAAAGCTTTTTATTTAACCTTTCTTCAAAATTTATAAGCAACTGATGTCCATATATATTTTGTAAAAGTATGCATTGTTCCATTAGCCAAAAACCCAAATTAAAGTAAGAATATAAAACACCTTAAAATTAACATCAACTTATAAAAGACCTTAAAACTAAAATCAACTATTTTTCTCTCTCTCTAGAACCAATTGGTCTCCAAAATTACGTCTCTCAAAAACCAACTTCAGTACTACCCATCAATAATGTCTTGGTACTATTCTCTAGTCAATTAATTTGCAATACTCGTAAGATCATTCACACCTTAACGTGACTATCGGTAAACAACTTTCTCTCGTGTGGATAAGAACTTCACAGAAGATTCAAAATAAAATCTCTTTCTGAGCACCCTTTCAAATGTCATCTTGAAGAGTATTAAAATTATTCCAATGTTTAAGAGAGCATAAAAAATATTGTAGATCTTGTGCTCCTTTCTAAGCACCACTAACTTGCCTTCTTCATGTTCACCAATATTTTGTCAAGCATCCAATTGTTGATTGAAACATACCAACACTCCCGTAATACATATGCACATTTTTGTATAACAGTTTTGTTTTCCTTCACTTGTGCAATCCCTTGCTCCAGAACGCTCAGAAATTTTTCTGTTCGGTAAACATAACATATTTTCAAACTTACCATGTTGCTAATTTGGTTATGGCATAAGTTTTAGATTTCATGGAATATACAATAAGTGTGCCAATCTCTAAACCAGTTAATGCCACATGTATCGCACGTGTATATAATAACAATAACTCCCATCAAGAATATCACGTGATTACCTGGTACTTGATTCGGGTAGGTCATCATCATCCGGAATCAATAGGCCAGAAAATTCAGAATCATCAAAATTATCTTGAAAAGAAAACCTACTGGGGCTTCTAGAGAATGATTTCATCGATGAGCTGTTTGATGATTGCTTAACCCCGGATAACTTTCCAGCTTCCTCTTTAGCGGAAGCAAACAACTATTAAAATAATAGCAGTTAAAAAATTGGCAGGGGAAAAAGAAATATAGTTTCTAAGATGAGAAAGAAGAATACCTTGTCGACCATTGAGCCAGTCGGATACAGACCTGCATATCCATCAGTCTTAGCAACCCTGTGTCCACAGGTTCCCATGGAAGGTGACGGAGGCAACAATTGGTTTTTAGGCATCGAAGCAAGAGGAGAAAGCCTAGATACAGAAAGTCCAAAAGGAGCACTTTCAGACCGAAAAAGAGCCTTTAATATATGACTAGCCGGATTGTATGCAGGTGGTGATGGAGATGGCGATGATGATGGCGAAAATGTAGGGGAAGGCCAGTACTCATGAAAATTTGGATCTTTCATGTGAGCTGGAGGTGTTTCATTGGGAATATGATGACGTAAACTTGCTGGAGGAAACCGATGTGATAGCTGTTTTGGCATTGAAGCACAAGATTCAGAGTATGTAGGTGAAGGTGAGGGATTTACTGAAGACGGAGATACTCTATATAAATCATAACTCCAGCTATGACGTCTCCCAAATGGAGACGAAGACGGGGAGCATTGAGACACAGGAACAGCTGTAAACCTCTTAAGTGGTTCCACCATTGGGCTCCCAACGTATTCGTGAATGACTTGTGGAGAAATTGGGGTGGAGGGCTCAGAAATGATATCCAACTCTGATGAGAAATAGACCACTGAGAGGCAGAGCCTACCACAAGAAGTGTCAAGTGGAGGGAACACAAAGCTTTGCATATCTGCCTCTTCTCTACCTGTGAACGGCTCAACAAATGATGATACCCGGTGACCAAGATTGTATGCCCGAATTTGGGCTGACGAAATGAGATCACGAAAAACCTTATAAGCCGGCAAAAGTCTAACAGTCGCGTACAAAGACCTCAATAACAGTATTGACTTCTTATATAGTTCATGCGAACTTTTACAAGTTGCTCGATTACTCCCCATCACACCACCACCATTGTCACCGCTTTGCTTACTCTCATACTGTACAACCCACCTCTCAATAATTTTTTCACTCTCAATCTCACACCCAAATTCATCATTTTCAGAACTGCAACGGTACCACTCTTTGCCAGACAAATTCCTTGCATACCCTCTTTTTGGGGAATAATTCACAAGGTCCCAATTGCCTGACCTTTTAACTAGAATCACGTCAACAATCATGGGTTCGAGATTACTCTGATGCGAAAACCCTATGTTCTCCAGTGCCGCAGGGCAGTCCCTATGTGCTAGTTTAAACCACTTATCCCTCAGCCCAATACTCGACGAGGAACATGATGACGGCGGGGATGGGGACGAGGATGGCGATGGGAATGGGAATGACAAAATTTGCTCACTGCTATGCTTAGGAAATGAAACATACGGGCACCGCGATTCAAGAATTATATGAAGACATCCAGCGAAAATTACAGTAATTATTTGTTCAATTTCAGGGGCTCCCGACCGAGTATTCCCATGATATGATGCCATATTTGCTAGCAACCACAATAAACACCAAAATTTCGCGAAAAAATAAATAAATAGCAGCTAATGAAAGCTCACTGTAAGAACTACGAACAGAGAATTCTAGTGGGCCAAAAAAGAACGGTAAATCAATAAATCAGAACGAGAACCTGCACACAAATTGAACTGTAAACAAATTAGAATTGCCCGGAAATATAAATTGAACTTAAATTTATGTGAAGACTGCGAGTGGACTCACTGTTTCGGAGAGCCGGGATTGCACGTAATTCAAAAAGGGCTCAGATGGTATTATTGTCCACATATAAACGTGTACAACCATCAATCTATGGCTTCTTTATGTCTATACAACTATACAAAGTAATATATCGATAAGCGCTGCATATCTATTTCACTCCCTATATTTTCTGGTTGCTGAATATGAAGAGAACCCATTGGAAGGGATGATCACAGAGAGGAGGAGTGCAGTTCAAAATTATAGAGAGAGAAAGTGAAGTGTGTGCGTAAATCAATGAGTTACCGTCTCGGCAGCAAAAGGGGAGGAGAGGAAGAATAATATGTGGTTAAATAGGGATTGATGGAGATTTGTATGTTTACTTCATTCCGAACAAAATTTAGTGGGCGTTTGACACGAAAAATGAATTTTAGAATAGGGATTGATGGAGAATGTGTGGATGAAAAATAAATAAAAGTTTTTTATTTACGTGTAATATTATTTTAATAAATAATGTGCGGTTAAAAAGAATAGAGAAAAAAAATTATTTTGATAAAAAAAAAAATCAAACGGGCCTAATTATTGAAAAAGGAAAAAAAAATACACACACCTAATAAACAAATATAATAGTTGATAAAATGAATGATTGAAAAGTTACAAATTCATAAAATGTATGATTAAAATTACTCATTGATTTTGACTTTGAATATAACACCAATTTGACAATCATTATTTTACAATATTTTTTTCTACGTATTCATTTTCAACCACGCAATCAAACAATAAATATTTTTCACTTAAACACGAAATTTTTTCCTAATTTTTAACCACATGTTCTCTAAAAATTTACTATTCAAAATATAATTTTTCCAAAATAATAGCCATCAAATAAGGCTTAATTTGAGCTTGTTTGAGCCCCATTAAAATGTCAATAATGTATTTTTGAATAGTAGATTGATGGAGAATTTATTGTTAAAAAATAAGAAAAAAATTTAAATTTATGTATAATATTATTTTATTAAAAAATGTGTGGTTAAAAAGAATGAAGAGAAAAATATATTTTGTAAAAAATGAGGTTTAAACAGGGCTTTACTTTTTTAGCTTAAACAAATAGAGGCTCAATAATTAATGCTATTCATAATCAGCTACTAACTTAATTACCCTAGGAAGCAACTTCTAGTTTGATGCATTAATTTCCTAAAATTATATTGCCTCAAATAACAAGCTAATGTATGAAATAATAGGCTGTCAGATAAGATAATTAATGCAATCGTTGACTATAAATAATATTACTCTATCCAAATAGGACTTAAAAAAAATTACGGAAATTGCAGCACTCTATCCAATTAGGACTTTAAAAAAAAAAAAATTACGGAAATTGCAGCTGCTATATCAAATATTTCATTTTTATGCATACTTGACCCAAACATTTACTTTATAGTATCCATGGTATCAAACATTTCAAAAATTAGCACCTGCTGTCCAACCGTTAGTTTGATCGTTGTTGATCAAAAAATTGACCTTAGCTATAATTTTGACTAATTTTAAAAGGATAAAATGGTAACTTTACGTTTTTTCAACAAAAAAACACGATTACAATATATAAATAATAATCTAGAAAAAAAACTAGTTAAATTAAAAGATACAAAAAATAATGATAAAATATTTTTTTAGAGCAGTAAAATTAACAAAAATGATAAACAAACAGACTCAAAAATAGGGAATAGAAACAAATTGACGTGGTAGCAAGTTATTGGATTTTATTTTTTTTCAAAATTTTCAAACCCCCAGTTATGCATAGACATGTGTGCAGCCGATTTTTATTTTTTAAGCCTGTTTTAGGCCTATTTCTATAGCATTTCTCTAAAATTAAATATTAAATATAAAAAACTTGTTAAAGTATTTCAAAATTTTAACTTTCTAAATTTATATATATTTTCCAAACGATAGAATATGTTTTTTAAAAACAGATAATCTTTTGGATATACTCTTACTATTGTAGACTTTTAAATGACTTTTTTTGGATTTGTTAAGAATTAATAAAAATCATCCATAAATTTTTGACATTTCTGTCTCAATCGATTTTAATTGGAAATCCAATTACTATATACGTATTTTTTTTTTCAAATAATTTAATTTGCTTTTATTCAGCACATGCCCAAAAATATTTACATTATTGGCAATCCCAGAAAAATCTTGAAACTCGAAATTTTATTCATAGCCACTAATACTCGAAGAGACGGACAAAATTGTTGTCCGTTAGGTAACATGTGAGGGTAAGAATAACAAGTAAATAATTGTACTACAAAAATCACACGTGCTTCCAAACAGTGGACTAAAATAGTAAAAGGTAGGAAATGGGAGGGTGTGTTCCAAAAATTAAAGGTTGAACCCCAACCTTGAGGGCCCCCACAGTCCCGTTCTTAGAGTTTTGTGAGGGAGGTAAATAGCAGGATGTGCCCAACAAGTCAGGGAACAAGAGTTGTTTGTACACTGCGCCTACAAAGAGTTCAATTTCATGTCTCAGGAATCGGACTCCCACATTGCGGCTGCCAGCAAGATGTGAGATAACCTCACTCCTATTCTTTGCACCACTGGGCTATGCCCCTGGAGGCGGTGTGTTCCAAGAATTGATTCAAGAAAAGATAGACCGAGTCTATTTTCGGCTCTCAAGTTACAGAATCTTAAATGATAATACTAGTGCTCGTTTAGTAGAGATTTTGATAATTGATTTTTTAATCGTAAAAGATAAAGTTGGTCCTATCTGTGAGAGAAGAATTTAAAAATGACGACTGAAATAGTAAAATAACGGTCAAAAAATTAAGTTTAATTGAATTAATAGCTATATCAAACAAGCTCCTAATTTAATGACATTTCCATCACCAATGCATTTTGCCAACGAGCACGACGTTAACTCGATTTACCTTCAATCCTGTTCTTCAAAAGCATCGTGCAACCACTGCACCAAATGTTATTTGTATGGTTGAACGCAAGTAAAGATAGGCAATAAAAATGTTAGGCTAAGCTTAACGAAAACTTAAGATTAATTTTAAGTGACTTTTTTTTTTTTTCCTTTCACAAATTTGGCACTTTCTCCTCTCGTACTTTTCAAGCAAAAAAAGTTGATCATTCTGAAAGTAACTTATTTACTTGTAAGTGAATTTTAGATTTAGGCAAAAGCTCAAAGGCTTAAAATATCAACCCCCCGAACATTTTCCCCAAATATTAGCTATGAAGATCACACCCCCTAATCCCTTTGTATCATTTGAGTATACTAAAGCATACCTAGATGAGAGAGAGAGAGAGAGAGAGAGAGAGAGATGTTTATGAGTGAATAAGGAATAATAAAATGAAAAAACAATGGTTAACCTCTCACCAGAACAGAAAAATTATAATCGACCCCTAGCTATTAGGAACGTCAGTGGATATAGTTTACACCGTAGACTTAATATAGTTTTTCTTATCCCAGCAGATGGCCATGGAAACTAAACTATATGAACTTCTTTCTTAAATGGCTTCCAAGAAAAAGTCATTATTATGAAAGTAACTGTCAAAATAAGCAACTTACGAATTTTGAACTGACCAATAAATATTATTGTGAAACTTACTTATTTACTTATAAGTGAACTTTTTAAGCTTTAGTAAACATGCTCCTCTATTGAATACAATGGTTGTCTACAATAAAAGTACTACATAAAAAAAAAAATCACAGCCCATGCATGAACACGCAATTCGAAGAAGAATTTTTGTTTTCCCTACTATATAAAAAGGGGAATGTGAGGGCACTGTAGAAAGCAACAGTATGTTGATCTATCTTTACTGTAGTATTTTTGTTTTTTTTTTTTTCAATTGAGGGCCAAAAATGACACCGTTTGCTTGATATATATTTTATTTTATTATACACTACCTCCAAATTTACTGCAATACGCAATTTCATTCCTCCCTCACTCCAATATAAATATTTATAGTAGGGATATAAGAAAAAAATCACTTTTATATAAAATAAAATAAAAAAGACAGAGAAAATATGCGACGAAAATTTTTTTACAACATATTACTTGTAGTAAAAAATTTGATAAGAAAAGAATTAAAGAGAATTTTAAATTGAAAAAAATTATAACGTAAAACTACACAGCAAAAAAAAAGGTAATCTCTCCGTGCACGCAGAGATTAGTCTCCATGCACGGAGACAGTGTCTCCGTGCACGGAGGAAAGAAACAAAAAATAAATAAATAAATTAGGAAGGTCTCCGTGCACAGTGAAAGATTGAGTGATTTGGAAGAAGGTAATTTGTATATTGAATGATAATTTACAAAGGAGAAAGCACGTTTCTATATACTACATTAGCTATCCTATTCTTGGGAACTAATCAATTACAATCAACCAAAAATACAAAAACGTGTATACAATTCTATTATTGGCAGATTTCATATTCTTTCCTGTAATGGCAAATTTCATATTCTTTCCTGTAATACTCCCCCTCAAGTTGGAGCGTGTATGTCAAGGACGCCAAACTTGCTGAGAAGAGAATGAAAAGCTGATGAATTGAGTGGCTTGGTGAACAACTCAGCAAGCTGGCAAGCTGATGGAACATACGCAGTCACTATAGTTCCAGCTTGAATTTGTTCCCGAACAACATGGCAATCGATCTCTATGTGCTTGGTACGTTCGTGATAAACCGAGTTTGCAGCAATGTGGAGTGTTGCTCTACTATCACAGAACAATTTGACTGGTTGTGTGATGCTTCACCTGCAAGTCATCCAGTAAGTATTTCAACCATCTTATCTCACATGTAATCGAGGCCATGGCTCGATATTCTGACTCAGCTGAAGACCTTGGCACTGTCATTTGTTTCTTGGTCTTCCATGAAATAATTGCTCCTCCTAGGAAAATACAATAACCAGTAACAGATCGTCTTGTGATTGAACATCAAGCCCAATCCGCATCACAAAATCCCGTTAGTAGCAAGTCACCTTTGGCTGGGAAGTACAATCCTTGCCCAGGTGCACCTTTAAAGTACCTCAAAAGGTGATGAACAGCATCTAAATGGGGTTTTCTTGGCTCTTGCAAAAATTGGCTCAGAATGTGGACTGAATAAGTTATCTCTGGCCTTGTGATGGTAAGATATATAAGTCGACTCACCAACCTTCTATAAGCGGATGGATTCTTCAATGGTGTTCCCACTGTTGGTAGGAGCTTAAGGTTTTCTTCTATAGGCGTTGACAACGGTTTGGCCCCAAGCAAGCCTGCTTCATCCAAAATGTCAAGTGTGTACTTCCGTTGTGATATGGAAATTCCACTAGTAGAACAAGCAACTTCAACACCAAGAAAATTTTGCAATTGGCCAAGATCCTTGATGCGAAATTTGGTATGAAGAAATTTCTCAAGAGCGACAATTTCACCGTCATCATTGTCGATTATGATCATGTCATCTACATAGATGAGCACGGCTGTGAAAGAATTACCTGAAATCTTGGTGAAAAGGGAATAGTCTGCTTTGGATTGATGAAACCCGTTTTCCTGAATAGCAGTAGAAAATTTTTGAAACCAACGACGAGAGGCTTGTTTGAGTCCGTATAAAGACTTGTTGAGTCGACTACAAGAGAAGTCTCTCCCTGTCGACGAAGACCAAATGGCATTTGCATATAGACCTCTTCGAGTAAATCCCCATGGAGGAAAGCATTTTGGACATCCATTTGATGAAGTGACCAATCTCTAATAGTAGCTACAGCGAGTAAGCAACGGACTGTAGTTAACTTGGCGACAGGAACAAATGTTTCTTTATAATCAATCCCTTCACGTTGAGTAAAGCCCTTTGCCACCAATCGAGCTTTGTATCTCTCAATTGTGCCATCGGAGTTATACTTAATCTTGTACACCCATTTGCATCCGATTGGACGATGTCCATATAGGAGAGGTGTAATTGTCCAAGTCTGATTTTGTTCAAGAGCCTGTAGTTCTGCAGCCACGGCTTCTCGCCATTTTGGATCCAATGCTGCCTGTTCATAAGTTATAGGTTCTACAAGAGTAGTGACAGCACAAACAAAATTTTGATATTTAGGTGAGAGTTGTGCATAAGAGATGTACCGATGTAAAGGATGACGCGTGCCTATCGAGGAAGAAGATTAGCTGGGAGCACTTGGTCATGTGATAAAGGTGGAAATCTCGAAGTTTGATGCTTGGTTGTTTGATACGTTCAGAACGACGAGCGATAGGAGACGAAGATGGGGCATCAGTGTCATGATTAATTATATGCTCGTTTGAAGCAGGTACGGGTCATGGAGATGAAGAGGGATTGTCAACAAGTGACTTTG
>NW_019254959.1:10174-11539 GCF_002742605.1 Olea europaea var. sylvestris | reverse complement strand
CCCCAAAATTTTAATGGTAGGTTTGCTTGGAAACGAAGTGCCCTTGCTACATTTAAAAGATGTCGATGTTTTCTTTCGACCACCCCATTTTGTTGGGGAGTTGAAGTACATGAGCGATGGTAATTAATTCCCTTGGCATCAAAGTAATCTTTCATGGAAAAAATTTCAGCACCATTATCTGTTTGAAGGGTTTTAATTCGACTATTAAATTGTGTCTCTACATAAGAAATAAATGATTTCAATATGCCTTGCATTTCAGACTTGAAACTCATGAGATCTATCCAGGTATATCGAGTAAAATCATCAACAATTGTGAAGAAATAACTAGCCCCAGAAGTAGACTTTATACGATGTGGTCCCCAAATATCACAATGTATTAAATCAAAAGGTGCTTGAGAAGAAATAGAACTTGATGAAAAGGGTAAACGAGTTTGTTTAGTTAAAGGACAAATTTCACAAACATGATTTGAATCAAAATAAATTGTAGGATTACTTTTATTGAGAACTTGAAGAGGATGTGATGATGGATGGCCAAGACGTTGATGCCAAAGACTTGAATGCTTGCGGATGGCATAGGCGAAGGCTGGATTTTGGGCTTGTGCTAAGTAGTAGAGACCATTATGTTGCTTGCCCAGGCCAATCGTCTTCCTCGTAGCAACATCCTGCACAACACAAAAATTGGAAAAGAATGTCACTGCACAGTTTAATCCTCTTGCCAGTTTACTGACTGACAGTAAATTGACTCGAAATTGTGGAACTTTAAGAACTTCATCAAGTTTAATATGAGGCGTAATTTTTAGTGAGCCAATTGACTCGATACGTGTCTCCCCACCATTTGGAAGACTGATGGTGGTTGTCATGGGCAAAACTTTTGAGTTATGTAATTCGGCAAAAGAAGTTACATGGTCCGTAGCCCCACTATCAATGATCCAACACAATTTTGATTGTGAGGTTTCTGTAACACTTTTAGATAAAGGCATACCTGTGGTATTGACAAAGTGTTGTGGGTTACCATCAATGTTGGCCTTTCGAAGTATTGTCATCATTTGATTGTATTCTTCGGTGGTGAATTTTGGTATATCATCTGTTAAAACAGATTTTGCTTCTGTCGAAACAGATTTTGCTTCTGTCTTTGAACCTTTATTTGTCACAGCGTTCACATTGTTTGCATTTGAGCGGCGCTGGTTGGGGGACTTTACGTTCTTCCCATGAAACTTGTGGCCTACTGGAAAGCCATGTAGGTAAAAGCACCTTTCAATGCTATGATTATCTCCATCACAGTAAGAGCAGTGTGTGGGCATCCTCTGCCTTTGAGTTGTCTTGCTGTCCTGATCTACAAGCATGGCATGACGATTCATATTCCCA
>NW_019254959.1:5661-6426 GCF_002742605.1 Olea europaea var. sylvestris | reverse complement strand
AGAAAAGAATTAAAAAAAATTATATATAGTGTGGTCTCCGTGCACGGAGGATTATTCAATTTTTTTTTTTTTTACTTTTCCGTTCTCCATTTTCATACGCTATGGCCACGCCTTTTCAAATCAACTCATTTACTTATATTATTATATTATATATATAGTGTAAGAGAGGTAATGTGAATCTATGTAACACACAACTTTCCATACTTCCCGCTTTACTCCGTGTTGACCACTTTTATAAGTAAAAAAAAAAAATCACTTTTAGTAAAAAAAATTAAAAAATAAACATACTAACAAAAAATATTTCTAATATATGTAAAAATTACTTATATAAGTAAAAAAAACTCGTTTAAAATTATTTAGAAGTAAAAAATAAAATAAAGTTATGAAAATTGAATTAAGAATATATAAATATTATTTAATTAAAATTGAAAATTTTACTTTATAAATAATTTTTTTTATCAATTTTTTTAAATTTCTTTTTAATTCTTTTCTCTTTCAAATAAAATTTATTTACATTTTTCTTTAATTCTTTTGCCCTACCAACCTTGGAGTGATTGTTGTATCGTCTGAAAAATAGGCCTGTTGTTAGGGTTCTAATTCTTACACCATCAAGGGAGTTGACCATCCAGTAAGTGCTATTTCAAGTTATTTTACGTGCGAACCTGAGTTTGTTATTTAAATGTTTGTGTGTGTGGATATTCTCTTTCAATTTACAACTGTATGAGTTATTTTTGAACTACAAGTATAGCCTCTCAAATTGAAATT
>NW_019254959.1:0-4443 GCF_002742605.1 Olea europaea var. sylvestris | reverse complement strand
GTGCTAAATCCGCGCCTGAATGTGACAATTATTCAACCTCAGTAGTAAATATAAACTCACCTTACTGATCATAGATACTAAAACTTTGCTTAACATCCCCTATCCAACCAAAAAAATACCTGAACGAATAATGGATAGTATTTGCTAGTGGATTCTAAACACATTTCTTCAAATTTTAAAATCACTTCAGGCCTGTTTGAGCCCAATTAATTTGAAGAAATATATTATGGAATAGTGATTGATGGAGAATGTGTGGTTAAAAAAGAAGAAAAAGTTTTTGATTGGTGTGTAATATTATTTTAATGAAAAATATGTGGTTAAAAATGAATATTATAGAAAAGATAATGAAAAAAATGAAAAGTAAAAAATGACAAACACGGGCTCAATCTGCATCTAGAAGAAGAAAATTAACAAACTGCAATAAAATATATAATTTGACAATTCAGTACCATTAGGACTAGATAGTTGTCAATCAAAAATAAAAAATGGCTGGAAAATTCCAGCAATCAAAGAAAATTATTGATGCTATTTTGACAAAAATATATGATTTTGGGCTTAGAACTAAAAAACTTGGTTTGATTGCTCAACAAGAAATTGAACAGGCAAATCAAGGGAACCAAAGTTTTAAATTTGCGTGTAATATTATTTTATTGAAAAATGTGTGATTGGAATGATGTCAAAACACTGTTTAAAAGGGAATTTTTTTTCAAAGAATGGAAATCAAATAGGGGCTAAATAAAGGATTGGAAATATGTCGGCAAAAAATCAATGTGGCCGGACACTAACCTCTTCATCTATGCTAGTCAGGAAATTCTTTAAACGTATTTCCCACTTTGAATCACAGTCGCAACATTTCAAAGCAACTCACCTGCAACAAAGCATTGAAATACTTAATGCACATACAATTTGAATGCCTAGGGTACACACCCACAAACTAATTAGCATCATATCATACATGAAAAAACTGGGGGGCCTCTCACATTCTCAAATTTATCTGAATTTTAAACAATGCAACTTCTTAAGCAGAGTTCACATTCAACTGCATGACATTCAAGCAATGCTTTGTGAGAAATACCAGCAGAAGTAGATTTCACTAATAATATGCACTGAAGCTTGAGACAAAGGCTGACATAAGGGAAACTGGTTAAGCAAAACACATATAATGGATTATATAACGTACTTAACTAAGAAACTTTAACATGCATACTTTTGATTTCCGCTAGTATATTTCTAACATTTAATAAATTGTAAGTCTTTGGCTACTTGAAGAAACTTTGCAAGGAAAAAAAAAAAGAACTCATGGCCTCTAGGCTTTGATTAAGCACGAGTAGTTAATCGCTTTCCACCTTCAGGTATTAAAGGAATCTAAAACCGGCCACTTAGATCGGCAATATGCTCGTATCCACTCTATCTGCCTGATCACTAAAATATTTTTAAATGCCACGACAGAAAATATTGTCTTTTTATTAATTACTGGCATAATAACCATATCTTGGCAACGTTAGAGTACATGATAATGAGAAACTTGCTAGGTGTATCATGAGGAGATCCAATGCCAATTTCATCAGAGAATAGAATAACGCGCTGGCACAGTTAGTAGATGTCAGATTGTAAGACAACCCGAGGCATAAAAGATTTGAGGAGTGAGATGGTACAATATTCTGAGCGAACAATACCCGTTTGGGATATATCACATAGTTGTTAGAAGTGTGACTCAAATAGGAGTCTAAATTGCATTAGATTTCTTTCCTTTTTTGAGACTCTTTAAGGGCTGGATTTTATACTATAAATACAAGGCTCCTCTGTCAATTTTATTGAAGCCTTTTGCTGTATTGTACTCTCCTTTCATAGTGAATTAATAAAATATCATTCCTTCTATCAATTCTTCTTTTACTTACTTTAATCTTGTTCTTGGGTTATTTGTGATCTTGTTCAATACTTCAATTACAACAAGTTGTATTCATTAAATCTCAATTCCTACATTATTGGTCAATCGGTCTCAACAAGTGGTATCAGAGTGGGGTTGTTGGTGGATTTTTGGTCTGAAACTGATTGAAAAATCGTCTCAAAATTACCAGAAAAACAAAAAACGAATCTGTCCAATTTTTCGACTTTCTGTCGGCTCTATTTTTGCATTTTCTGGTCAAACCAAAAAGAATTTGGAGAAACGAAACGAACACCACCAGTGGACTCAATAGGCAGAAACGGTTCAAAAAGGGTCACAAGTCGTCAACGCATTTTTGGCCAGACGCCGGCGGTGGAACTCCGACGAGGAGAGTGGCGGGGCGTGCAACGATTTTCGGCGACGATGTTTTCAGGTAGTTTTCTCCGGACTACTAGACAAACCTTGTGATGGTGTCCAATTTCAGTTTTGGGCAAAATTGTGATTCTGGACTATTTTGCCCCTTGCACGTTCGGTAGTTTTCGGTTTTGGGTGTTGCAGATTGCAAGTTCTTCCTGATTTGATTGAGATTTTTTAGAGATAAATTCGTTGAAGTATGAAATTCCGCTATTGGATCGCAATACAAGATTTTCGTTATGACAAGTAAATGTGAGAGCTGTGTTGACGCAGATGGATCTTGATGATGTTTTGCTGGGTTTTGATAGGATGCCAGTAAACTTGTCTATGGAGGAGAAACAACGGAAGGATCGGAAGGCTTTAGCGCAAATCCAACTTCATTTCTCCAACAATTTGCTGCAAGATGTTTTGAAGGAGAAGACAGCGGCTGCTTTGTGGCTCAAGCTGGAACAGTTGTGCATGACAAAGAGTTTGACGAGCAAACTGACTCTAAAGCAGAGGTTGTATTCTCATCGCATGGCGGAAAGAGGGTTACTACTGGACCACCTTGCTGTGTTCAAGGAGATCGTTGCAGATTTGGAAACGTTGGAAGTAAAATATGATGAAGAGGATCTAGCCTTGGTCCTGTTGTGTTCGCTACCCAATTCTTTTTTGTCATTTCGCGATACTATTCTGTATAGTCGTGACACGTTATCCATTGAGGAGGCATACGACACCCTGTTCTCAAAAGAGAAGATGGAGTTGTTGGTTGGAGATCCTGCATCTAGGAGTAAGGATGCTCTTGTTACTCATGGTGATCGACGGAGGGGTAGATCGAAGGTGAAGTACAGCCATGTGTATTGTTATTACTGCAAGAGGAAAGGACACTTCAACAAAGATTGCGACAAGTTGTAAGGTAAAGGTAATTTACATGCAAATCATGCGGGGCAATCAGGTAATTCGAACGAGACTAATATTGCTGAAAATTTTTGTGATGATGGAGATGTGATGTTGACTGTATCTGACAGGGAATCCAAACCTGTGGAGTGGATCCTGGATTCTGCTTGTTCGTATCATATGTGTCCCAATAGGGCATTGTTTCAAACATATGAGACGGTGAAGCAAGGTAGAGTTGTCATGGGAAACAACCAATCTTGTCGGGTTGCAGGAATCGATCGAGTTAGATTGAGGCTACAGGATGGAACAGTGAGGACACTTGATCAGGTTCGCCATGTTCCAGACTTGACAAAGAATCTCATATCACTTAGTACCTTGGATGAAAAAGGTACAAATTTTTTGGTGGAGGTGGAGTCTTGAAGGTTCGAAGGGGTGTTCGGATTGTACTGGAGGGACGGAAGAAATCCCAGTTGTACATCTTGCAGGGGAGCGCAGAACCAGTTCAGAGACATTTGGACAAGTTCAGTACCGTGGTGAACATTCAATTTGGTACAATACCTCTCAGGTTTGGCTCTGGGTCAATTAAGAACTTTGCTCAAGGGAGTGTTGGTGATTCCGCTTTGCCACCAATTTTAACGGGTACACTATGTTCTTGTAATGCCACTGGACTCATAGAGCGTAGGTACAGTTTTGGAGATGTCTGTAATGCTTTAGAAATCATTGAAGGTGACAATATTGGCAAGGGACCTTCTGATTGTGCATTTGGTGTGGTTTGTGCTACAGGGTGTGCTTCGATCCTGTCCAGTGATTGTTAATTCCAGGAGAAATTTTGGGAACCCGGGTTTGGATTTGGTTGTCGCGTGTGGACGTCGGGCGGAGGAATATGTTTTCGTGGAGAGTTTGGTTACTGGGTTGAGGAGCTTGGTTATTCTGATACAGACGGATCATTTCTCAAGGTGGAGAAATTTTGTAGCTTCGTTCGTTGCACCGGAATTTGAGTGAAGGTAGAGATTGTTACAAGTGTGACTCAAATAGGAGTCTACATTGCTTTAGATTTCTTACCTTTTTTGGGACTCTTTTAAAGCTAGATTTTATACTATAAATACAAGGCTCCTCTATCAGTTTTATTGAAGCATTTTGCTGTATTGTATTCTCCGTTCATAGTGAATTAATAAAACATCGTTGCTTCTGCCTGTTCTTCTTCTACTTGCTTTAATCTTGTTTTTGAGTTATTTGTGATCTTGTTCAATACTTCAATTACAATAAGT
>NW_019254958.1:0-1172 GCF_002742605.1 Olea europaea var. sylvestris | reverse complement strand
TGTAGCAATGATTAAAAGGCATCCCACCTTTTTCAATTGAGACAGTATATACGTATCGCAGACCTATTGATATTTAACACATGACATTGTGACATCATAGAAATATATATAGCCGCAAAATCAATGGACTCAAGCGCATGAGTTTTGTTCTAAAGCTTATTTTCTACATAAAATTGTGATTATATCGATGTAATACTGTAGTGTGGAATCGTAGAAAAAAAATGTAAGAAAGACAACAGGTTACCTTATTTCAGTTATAATGTCAATCATAGTGTTAGTCACTATTGCAGTTATTAAACGTTTTGATGGTTTTCGTTGTGTTGGCGATTCAATCTCAAACTACGGCTCTTTTTCATTTCCTCGCATGCATGGGGATGGGATCACCGACGCTACTAACATTCACATCCAAACAACACAATTTATAAAAGGTATATTTGGAACGATTTTTGGTGTAGGGGTAAGTGGGGACACCGGCAGGTAAACAAATTTAAAAATGGAAATAAAATAAAATTAATGGCCCAAACGTACAAGGAAAACAATGTTGCCCACACACTATTGTCGGCCTCCCACCATAAATTCCCCTAATATTTTTATGCATCTAATCCCCACTTCTACTTAACAATTTGGTTTCCTAATCATGTCTCAACACCTTTAATTATTGAGATTAGTTACATTTACATTTGCTTCTCATCAAATTTAAATATTCTAATTTGTCTGATGGTACGATGTTCGGATAGGAGGGAATAATCTTACTGCACAATTTTTATTCATTGATTTGTTTGTTAGCAATGAAAATTATTATAAATAGACCATATTTTTCTAGTTACTTTAGTAAAAGCTTGTTTTCAATTTTTAAATTGTTGTTATTCATTAGCATTAATGATGATGAATAATAGTAGAGTCATTATCACATCGTCAATTCAAAATAAATAAGAATGCATATTAACTTCATTGAAAAGTATGGGATAGTGTACCTATTACTATGAATATTGTTGTTGTTCATCACCGGATCAATATCATTTTACTTAATTGTTTAAGTAGCTTTTTATTCTTACAATTTGAAAACATTCTTATACCTCTACAATATTATTAATAATGTGTTTAGCGTGAGTTTTAGAGCTTATCTGATATATAAATTTTAAATCAATTAAAATTAATTTTTTGACCGTTAT
>NW_019254957.1:0-1172 GCF_002742605.1 Olea europaea var. sylvestris | reverse complement strand
TTAGCACTAATATTAAAGACAATCCTCCATTTAATAGCCTTAACACACACAATCCCAAAATACGTTCACTCAGGCCAAAATAATTTAGATGAAATCATTATTTCAAGTTACCTATGGTATTACAAACTAATCCCATAAGTCTCCCTATTTCTCGAGTCCAATCATGAACGTCAACGTCATCCAATTGTTGTCGACAACCAAGTACTTAGAATCGATTTTCTAAGACCAAGAGATAATTAATAGATATGTAAAGGTTGAAATCGCATCAAAAACACAAATGGACAGATCTATTTTCAGATTTCTACGACCGTCCAATTATTTTTCTAATCATTTTTCACCCCCTTAACTATATCCAACGACTCCCAAACTTTTAGAAAACTTATATAACATGTATGTGAAGGTAATCAAGATCTAAAGTTGTGACAAATGAAGTACTTTTAGCCTAAAAAATAGTCCATTTTCACTACACAAAATCAGGCAATTTATTTTCCTTGTGACAGTTTTCGATTTTCATTGTATTAGAACGATACGAAAATAGAATTTTAGGCCATTAAAAATCATTTATACACTTCATAATTACATATAAAAACGTTCATATTGATAGATATAAGTTGCACACTAAGTATCATCTCAAAATCAAGGTATAAACCACTCAAATCCAGCAACTTACATCTCTGCCCAAGTTGTTTTCGCTCAAGTTCTTGTAATTAATCTCCCCTATTTTGTCATCATAAAATTATCTACAACCTCCCAAATAATTTCAAGCAAGTTCAGAGTTTGAATAGGTTATAAAACACCCAAAAGAACTAAGGAAAAACTTCAAAACCGTGAGTTGAACTAACCTGCTCAAACTGCAATTCCAGTTTCTTGTTTTTCTATTTCTCTTTGCTTCCTTTGCTCTCTCTTTCTCTTGCGGTCACTCGAGGATAAATTTAGAAGTTTAAATGTCTTCTTTAAGATATGTATAAGTAGTCTTAAGGACTAGGGTCGTGAGTAGTGCTTAAGGGTGAAGAAAAATATGAACAAAGGACAAGTATCCTTAAGCATGAGCTATCCAAGCATGATGTGTCTTCTTTGCAGCAATATTTGACTTTCAACCATTATTTTTGGATACATTTGTGACCTTTAAGATATATATATATATATATATATATATATATATATATATATAT
>NW_019254956.1:0-1172 GCF_002742605.1 Olea europaea var. sylvestris | reverse complement strand
TGTTTATTCCACATACATTATAGTATTTACATAACGACAAATGACCAAGTCGTCGATATCAATCATTACCATTACAAAATCCTCACCATCTTCAAAAGTTTCGATCTCTTCTCCCTCGTCGATCACCGTATAAAAACGTGTATCACCGTATAAAAACGTGTATAGTGGGTATGTCTATATATAACATGCATAGCATTGAGGTCCTCAATAATTTCGGAACATTTGGTGGTTCGAACAATTTCAGTCTCTCTCGGTGGCACCTACAGTACAAAATACTGAAGTTCAGTAAATATGATGATGCATGTCAAACATACATGGGCCCAAATCCTTATTATAGTGTATCGTATGAGTTCAAAATAACATGGCCTTTTCCTGCACGCAAACCAATATCACGCATCCATCGTTGCCCACCGAGACTCAGGATGCCACATCAGTATATCATACATACAAATTCAAGGCATGGCCTACATATATACTGCGCTAGCCTATCCGCAATCCCAAGGCCACCAAGGGACCTCCTGGCATTGCCTGCATACAGGTGCCGAACTTCAAATACCCTATCCTTGGCTACTTGGTGACCGTCAGGAGCCTCAAAGCGGTATAGTTATTTGGACACAATAGTACGGTACATCTATAATGGGATTCACATTCAAAATTTTCAACTGCAACTCAATCAGCACGACAACACAAGTATGCATAATCTTGAAAACGTAATTATCCCTAAGTTTTTCAAATTAACTCAATGCACATGTAACATACTAGCATGTCACATAGCAAAAGAAACAATCACATATAAACACATATTAATGTATTTTGCACTGTAGTTGAAAAAATCAATATTTACGTTTTTCGCGATTTTCTTGATCAATATTTGCATTAATACAATAATCTCTACATTAAACATATCTTATCTTATTATTTCTCAATTTTCACATCTAAACTAAACTTATAAGATAATATATGTTACTTAATAGCATACCCCTAATAAAAATAATGATACTAGTTTATTGTCAACTAGTAGTAATAATAACATTAATAATATAAATGAAATTTTCGTTATCGTCATTAACTAAATTTCATAAAATTATTACATGTACAATTTAAGTTAGCCAATACACTACCATATTATTTTCCCGTTTCGTGCTCGATCCACTTTTCATTTCAATTAACAC
>NW_019254955.1:281-1172 GCF_002742605.1 Olea europaea var. sylvestris | reverse complement strand
CGCACCGGGGGCAATTTCATCATTTTTCGCGACGGTGTCGGAATGGGCTAAAATTTGACTTGCTGATCGGAAACAAAAATTTCAGCAGGGGCAATTTCGTCATTTTTCGCGACGGTGTCAGAATGGGCTAAAATTAGACAGGCTGATCAGAAGCAAAAATCACGCCGGGGGCAATTTCGTCATTTTTCGCGACGGTGTCGGAATGGGCTGAAATTTGGCAGGTTGATGAGAAACACAAATCGCGCCGGGGGCAATTTCTTCATTTTTCTTGACGGTGTCGAAATGGGCTAAAAAGTGACAGTTGATCGGAAACAAAAATCGCGCCGGGGGCAATTTCGTCATTTTTCGAGACGGAGTCGGAATGGGCTAAAATTTGACAGGTTGGTCGGAAACAAAAATCGCGTCGGGGGCAATTTCGTCATTTTTCGCGACGGCGTCGGAATGGGCTAAAATTTGACAGGCTGATCGTAAGCAAAAATCACGCCAGGAGCAATTTCGTCATTTTTCGCGACGGTGTCGGAATGGGCTAAAATTTGACTGGCTGATCGGAAACAAAAATCGCGCCGGGGGCAATTTCGTCATTTTTTACGACGGAGTCGGAATGTGCTAAAATTTGACGGGCTGATCGGAAAAAAAAATCGCGTCGGGGGCCATTTCGTCATTTTTTACGAAGGAGTCGGAATGGGTTAAAATTTGACAGGCTGATGAGAAACACAAATCGCGACGGGGGCAATTTCTTCATTTTTCGTGACGGTGTCGAAATGGGCTAGAAAGTGACAGTTGATCGGAAACAAAAATCGCGCCGGGGGCAATTTCGTCATTTTTCGAGACGGAGTCGAAATGGGCTAAAATTTGACAGGTTGGTCGGAAACAAAAATCGCGTCGGGGGCA
>NW_019254955.1:0-240 GCF_002742605.1 Olea europaea var. sylvestris | reverse complement strand
CATTTTTCGCGACGGTGTCGGAATGGGCTGAAATTTGGCAGGTTGATGAGAAACACAAATCGCGCCGGGGGCAATTTCTTCATTTTTCTTGACGGTGTCGAAATGGGCTAAAAAGTGACAGTTGATCGGAAACAAAAATTGCGCCGGGGGCAATTTAGTCATTTTTCGAGACGGAGTCGGAATGGGCTAAAATTTGACAGGTTGGTCGGAAACAAAAATCGCGTCGGGGGCTATTTCGTC
>NW_019254954.1:717-1172 GCF_002742605.1 Olea europaea var. sylvestris | reverse complement strand
ACGGAATTGCCCCCGACGCGATTTTTCTTTCCGATCAATCTGTCAAATTTTAGCTCATTTTGACACCGTCGCGAAAAATGACGGAATTGCCCCCCGACGCGATTTTTGTTCCTGATCAATCTGTCAAACCCATTCCAACAACGTCACGAAAAATGACGAAATTGCCCCCGGCGAGATTTTGGTTTCCGATCAATCTATCAAATTTTAGCCCATTCCGACACCGTCGTGAAAAATGACGAAATTGCCCCCGACGCGATTTTTATTTCCGATCAGCCAGTCAAATATTAGCCCATTCCGTCACCGTCGCGAAAAATGACGCGATTGCGCCCGACGCGATTTTTGTTTCTGATCAATCAGCCAAATTTTAGCCCATTCCGACACCGTCGCGAAAAATGACGAAATTGCCCCCGACGCGATTTTTGTTTCCAATCAATCTGTCAAATTTCAGCCCATTC
>NW_019254954.1:0-519 GCF_002742605.1 Olea europaea var. sylvestris | reverse complement strand
GTCGCGAAAAATGACGGAATTGCCCCCGACGCGATTTTTCTTTCCGATCAATCTGTCAAATTTTAGCTCATTTTGACACCGTCACGAAAAATGACGAAATTGCCCCTCGACGCGACTTTTGTTCCTGATCAATCTGTCAAATTTTAGCCCATTCCAACAACGTCACGAAAAATGACGAAATTGCCCCCGGCGAGATTTTGGTTTCCGATCAATCTGTCAAATTTTAGCCCATTCCGACACCGTCGTGAAAAATGACGAAATTGCCCCCGACGCGATTTTTGTTTCCGATCAGCCAGTCAAATATTAGCCCATTCCGACACCGTCGCGAAAAATGACGAAATTGCGCCCGACGCGATTTTTGTTTCTGATCAATCTGTCAAATTTCAGCCCATTCCGACACCGTCGCGAAAAATGACGAAATTGACCCCCGGCGCGTTTTTTGTTTCCGATCAATCTGTCAAATTTTAGAACATTCCCACACCGTCGCGAAAAATGTCAAAATTGCCCCTGGTGCGATTT
>NW_019254953.1:0-1172 GCF_002742605.1 Olea europaea var. sylvestris | reverse complement strand
CGTTATCCATCACATCAAGCCACCATATTTGACTTTCTATCTCTTGTGTGGATCCCGTAACGACTATATTTTTCATTTTCATTCTTACAAAAATGAGAATCAAACAGGACCTCATTCATAGCTTTTTAGTCTGAGAAGTATATTTTGACTTTTCAAAAGACATTTCAAGTGGACCTTATATATTTAGCCCCATTTTTCAAAATTCATTTTTAACTGCACATTTCATGGAGACCTACTATTTTTATCGACTTTTCTATGTAGATTTAATCAACTTTTATCAAAATTGACTAAAAATCTAATTTTTAACTAAACCAAAAATGAGTTTAGTTTCAGCACCTATTTATATTGGATACACTAATTGGTCAGCAAAATTCAACAATAGTAAGTAACAGAGTAGGCAATATTTAAAAATTAGTTGCACAAGAAATCAAAATTTTCATATTTGAAACCATTACTACCCTCACTTTTTCAAAAATAGTACTGAATTATCAATTCAACGTTTAAAATTACCAGCAAGAGCGAGGATGAAAACGAAGAAAATCACCGACCACGCGTGCACGGGATCACGATCTTCCGGCAAGAACTCATTGAGAAACCTCAATTTCTCCGTCACCTGGTTTAGCGGTTCTTTAGTTTTCTTTACAATGTAAGAGTCCTCAGTTAAAAGTGTCTGTTGCACCACATCCTTACACCCTCTACCCAATTCTGTCATCAATTCAGCCCACGCCTTAGCAAAACCATTAATTTGATCCTTGATGCTCTCCGATTCCACAGACGACGTCGCTTCAGTTTCCACCGATTCGAACAACGGTGGCTCCGTCGTTGTCGATCCGGGAGTCAAAATTCCGATTCCATCGCCGGTGAATGGTATCCCAGTGTCTTCGACTAGGCTCGCCAGTTCCTCTCGCCATGAATTCAATTCTTCCGAACCCTGCATCCTTCCCACGTACAGCAGTACATATAATATTTGTATATCCAGTATCCACTAGCAGCAGCTAGCTCTACTCAAGTCAGCAACAAGAATAAAGTTGATTTATGAACATTAAGAGAAGCCAAAAATCAAATTGGCATTGCGATTCAACGTGCAAGAATTAAGAAGGGGGATTTCAGTTGTTCCAAGTGGAAGCGGTGTAACGCGAGAGAGAGAGAGAGAGAGAGAGAGAGAGAGAGAG
>NW_019254952.1:0-1172 GCF_002742605.1 Olea europaea var. sylvestris | reverse complement strand
AGCTGGGAAAATTATATTTAAGTCAAATTGGTACATTGAGAAAGTACTTGTTCAATATCTTGAATGCTAAGGCTATCAATGCTCATTCGGCTACCCACTTTAAATTGTCATCCGCTTTGTGTCCACAATCAAATGAAGGCATTGATTACATGTCTGGAGTTCCTTTTTCAAGTGTAGTTGGATCACTCATGTATGCTATAATTTGTACACACCCAGATTTGGCATATACAGTCGGTGTAATTAGCAAATACATGGCAAATCCTGGCAAATGACATTGGAAATAAGTGTAGTGGATATTTAGATACTTGCATGGTTCTGCTAATACTTGTTTACATTTTGGGTATAAGACATATGAAGTTATTGGTTATATAGATTCAGATTTTGTAAGGGTTCTTGATAAAAGAAAATCACTTACTGGGTATGTGTTTACCATTGTTGGTTGTGCCATTCGTAGGAAGGTTACTTTATATAATATAATAACATTGTCTACTAAAAAGACAGAGTAAATGGATATTACAAAGGCTTGTAAAGAAGCTATGCGGTTGAGGGGATTATTTGGTGAAATTAATGATGACTTGTAATCAATGATGACTTGTAGATGTCTACAATCATTTGTAATAGTCAAAGTGCTATCTTTATGCAAAGGATTAGATGTTTCACGAGATGACAACGCACATTGATGTGAAGTATCATTTTGTGTGTGATGTGATTGGATGTGGTCTATGATGCTCGGACTCGGGTACGGGTATCGGGTACAGGTACGTATCTAAGTGTCGGATCTTTTATTTTCTAAAATGTAGGATACGGGGACATGGTTAAAAAGAATCCAAATTTCGGACACGGGTACGTGAGTACGTTTTTTAAGCTTCAATTTTTTTTTATCAACCCAAGATGTCATTTTGAATAGACCAAAATCAATAGTTCACAAAAAAGGAAATGAGTATTAAATAAGATGTTAAGACTAATAAAATATAATTTTGGAGTTTAGTTTTCAATTATAGGAAATGGGAAAGAAAAGGAAAAGAAAAAAGAAGTAAAAAAGGGTGAAGTGTTCGGTTTAAATTTGGAGGATCCGACACATATCCCATACCCATACCCATGTCGTGTCCAATACGGGTACTCCAACCATTTCGAAGAGTCCGAGCATCAAAGGTTATGGTAATATTATAGTG
>NW_019254951.1:0-1172 GCF_002742605.1 Olea europaea var. sylvestris | reverse complement strand
TGACATCATTGCTTTTTTCATCTTTTGGAAATTGGGAAAACTGATCGCAGCCGTTTGTTTAAGAAATGACGGTTGGATTTTGCTTCTTTGTTTTTCACAATTTCTAATTGGGTACTGTTTGTAGACACGTACGCGGAACAAAGTGATTTTCTGTGGGTCCTTGTGATTGATGACTTTTTTTTAGAAAAAGAAAAAGATTTATTTTTTACTTTTATTTGGTCTGCTCACTTTGTGACTTTAGGATAAAAAGGTAAATTCAGTCAAAAAATTTCCAGAAAATCGAAGAACTTCCCAAAATTTGCTTTATTTTATTGTGTTAATTGCACTATTGATCGTGCATTTTTAAAAAAAAAAAAATTATATAATATGTGAATTAAAAGCATGATACTACACATTGGGTATTCATTAATTTTAATGTTCGGATCAACATATCAAGTTAGTTAAATTGACGACAATGAACAAAGTACAAGTGAATCTAAGTTAGGCGATATGATTGCACCAAATTTAAGACAAGTGACTAGATACACAAAAATGGAAGTTTGGCGACATAATTGTATCAAATTAAATATGAATGACTCAAATGTAGCTCACAATTCATTTAACCAAGTTGTGTAATTTTCTTGACTAAAATTGTGATAATATTAGTCAAATACATTAGAGTATTGTTATGTATCATCGTCACAACTTGTGGTTCAATCTTAAAATGTCAACATTATTAAGAAAAGTAGTCAAATCTCTTATAGATAGATCTATTTTTATCTTTATTCGATGTGAAATTTCTATCTCTTAATAATTATCAGCGATGATTAGACAATGAATCAATAGACTTAACATCGTCTAGAATGATGATCATCATTGATAATAAATAAAATTGGAATAAAAGTTGAGGCATTCAAGGGATATATAATTCAATCGAATTAGTCCAACTTGATCAATCATACCATTAGAAATAGTTCCACGATAGGAATGGTCTTTTGAGTAGAGAATACTCGGCCATGGTACAAAGGAATGGCACTTAGACTTAAATAACTAATTTGTCGAATTTTTTTTGTTAATTATGTCTGTGTTAGTTATTGTGGTTTACAATCTCTTGGATTGAGATTGTACTTATACATAAAAAAGTGTCAAATTCAAATTTTAAAGTTTTTCCATTTGTACAAGAGTGAATTGCC
>NW_019254950.1:0-1172 GCF_002742605.1 Olea europaea var. sylvestris | reverse complement strand
TTACTTATGACCACAGACGATTTAAGATTCAATCATATGTAATTTGTATCTCACAATCACAACTCCTTGTGATTAACAAATTATCAAGATTTGAATCTACGGACTCTATTATTTAATTTAATTATATATTAATTAAATAGATTTGCTATACAATGTATCAATTATATATTAAAAGTATTTATGTCCAAAGTTGATTGGACTTATGACATAACACTTACATCTTTATCACACCACTCACTTATGTCTTACTACAAAATTAAAAGATATAGCTTGGTTATGACACTTTCGCTATGGCCATCTCAATTCTGGTGGATTGAAGACCTTGTAGCAGAAAAATATAGTGGTAGGTCTTCCAAAATTTGAGACTCCTTTAGAGTTGTGTGAAGAGTGTATTATTAGTAAACAACATCGAGATGTCTTCTCAAAAGGGAAGTCTTGGAGGTCAAAGAAAATGTTAGAACTAGTGCATTTTGACTTGTGTGGGCCAATCAATCCAATATCAAATGGTGGTAAATGATATTTTCAGTCATTTATTGATGATTTTAGTCGAAAAACTAGGGTTTATTTTTTGCAAGAAAAATCAGATGCTTTCACTATTTTTCAAAAATTTAAAGCGCTAGTTGAAAATGAAGTTGGAACATCAATCAAAATATTTCGCATAGATCGTGCTGGAGAATATAACTGAAAAAAATTGGTGAATTTTGTGATAAACATGGAATTAGAAGGTAGCTAACTGCAACTTATACACCTCAACAAAATGGTGTTTGTAAGAGGAAAAATCGCACTATTTTGAACATGGTGCGAAGGCTTTGCAGAGGATTGGAGTTCCAAAAAGATTTTGGGCTGAAGCGGTTAATTAGAGTGTTTATATTTTGAATAGGAGCCCCAGACTACTTGTTCAACATATAACTCCTGAAGAAACATGGAGTGGGCATCGACCAACTGTTGATCATTTTCGGGTTTTTGGGTGTATAGCATATGCACATGTTCCAAATGAAAAAAAGAAGAAAGTTAGATGACAAAGGTGAAAAATGTATTTTTCTTGGTGTTAGTGATTATTCAAAGGCTCATAAATTGTATAATCCTATCATAAAGAAAATAATCATTAGTCATGACGTAGTTTTTGATGAAGAAAAAACATGGTTATGGAGTAGCAACACTGATGGACAGTA
>NW_019254949.1:0-1172 GCF_002742605.1 Olea europaea var. sylvestris | reverse complement strand
GGACAAGGTCATTCCTTAGACCTTGAGAGAATGGAAAGTTGCTGTCAACATCGTCTAGGTTGCAAGACCTTTATAGTTCGTCGAAATCTTCATCCTCTTTGACTTGGGCTCCAAGAGGTAGGTGGAATGGGACTGCTTGATTTCTGGCATGTTCTGCCCTCCTCCAACGCCTCTTCTTAGGCGGGTTGCTTTAGGTATTTTCATTTTATCTTTCAAATTGAGATGATCCCTGCTGCCTATTTCTAGGTTAGGGAGAGGTTGAGCTTGCCTGTTTATAGGGCCTTTGCTGCTCAACCTATTGAAGACGCTTATGTATCTTTGGGGCATGTTCTTCGTATCATAGTTGGAAGTTGAATGGAGCCTCGTTGGGCTGGTTAGTGATGTAGTTGGAAGAATTATCGATCCCAACTTCCCTTCTCCTGGGGATGCTTTTTCCTCGTATAATGCTGGTAATCGATCGTTTGGCATTGAACTTCTTCTTCATCATGATAGTAGTTTTCTTGAAGAGCGAGAGAAATATGGGGAAATGCATTTTCTTGGGCTGCATATGAGGAGATTCGATATCACCCTAGCTTTGCATGTTCTAAAAAGCTTTTGCATGGCAATATTCTCTAGGATAATATCTCACATGCTTGCAACCATGGTGGCCACCTCCTTGGAAAGCCTGGCAACTAGTCTGGATCCACCTCTTGACCCACTTCTTCGATGTTGTTGGTGAAATCAATTGTGTGTTGTAGGAACGACGTGTGAGCGCTCCTCTTCTTTAGGGTATCCCCTAACCCTCCGAGGCACTGACTCTTCATTGTCTTAGCTCATGTTAACGTCTTTTCTTCAAAGGTAACTTTCTTAATGACCTTTTTTAGCGAATGATATTCCCTTTTCAAAGAAATGTCTAGCCTCTTTTCCAAGTGATTTCTCTTTTTCAGGTGTTCTTTTTTTAAGAACAACTCATTTTCTTCAAAGGTTGAAAACTCAGCCTAAATATATTTTTCATTAAGATTTTTTCACGTGGTTAAATGTATAGTATTTCACAGATGGCACCATTTTGTTGACTTCGTTTTTTTATAAGGGTGACATGGAGAACAGATGCCAAGTCCACTCACATAAGGTGAGCAAATTCTAGCACGTTTTGGTTGGAAATTAGGTCCGGATGATTGACTGTGCCTGAACAC
>NW_019254948.1:45049-65517 GCF_002742605.1 Olea europaea var. sylvestris | reverse complement strand
CACTCGGTAGATTTGAATGCCACAAGATTAAATTTTGATAAGTTCTTGAATTGTTCAATTGTAGAACAAGAGTTGAAAGCAATTAGCCTATCAAATTACGAATAATGTCAAAAGGTTCTTACAATTGAAAATAAAATAGCATTTATACTAAAAAACTAGGTAAATTCGTGCCTAATAATTCAAACATGGTAAGAAATCTATTAAGTATCAAATTCTATCAAAAATAGGAAATTCGCGAAAAAATAAAAAAACGCATGAAATTTTAACCATGTGGTCGCATGGTGTAAAATCATGCGGTCGCATGGAACATTTGAAAATCTCGAATAATTCCTTGCCTCACTCCGTGCGACCACAGGACGGTTTTAACCATGTGCTCGCATGGTTCTTCTCTCCAGCTCCATCTTCAGTTGTTTGTATTGTGTTGATCCAATTGGTTTCGGCCTTCAACCCGAACACGAAACTTGTCCCATTTTGAGTCCCGAACATGATTTCATCGATGGTTGTCTTGATGAGTAATCCCATTGCCTCTTTCACTCACTTTGTCCTTGCTCGTGTCATAGGTCCACCTTCGACTTTCAACGGATCTTTCCCCGGGCTTGACATTGGACTTGATTTGGTTGCTTGCGGCTCCTGGATCACATCATTCCCTCCCTCTTCAAAATGATTCATCCTCGTATCTGAACCTGTATCAAAGAGAGAAAGATCAGATACATTAAAAGTTGCCGAAACATTATACTCACTTGGAAGATCCAATTTGTATGCATTGTCATTGATCTTCTCAACTACTTGGAACGGTCCATCTCCTCGTAGTAACAACTTTGATTTTCTTTGCTCTGGGAACCGCTCTTTTCTGAAGTGCACCCAAACACAGTCTCCTGGTTCGAATGTGACAATTTTTCTGCCCTTATTTGCTTGCTCTGCATAGTGCTTGCTTTTCTTCTCAATTTGTTCCTGTACCTTTTCATGGAGTGACTTCACCAACTCGGCCTTCCTTTTTCCATCCAAGATACCTCGTTCATTAACAGGCAAAGGTATTAAATCCATAGGTGTTATAGGATTAAAATCGTAAACAATTTCAAAAGGAGAAAACGACGTAGTGGAGTGTGTGGCCCTATTATATGCAAATTCGATGAAAGGTAAGCACTCTTCCCAATTCTTCAAATTCTTATTAACTACAGTGTGCAAAAGTTGTGTCATAGTCCTATTCACTACTTCGGTTTGGCCATTTGTTTGTGGATGACAAGTTGTAGAAAATAGTAGTTTTGTGCCTAACTTACCCCACAAGACTCTCCAAAAGTGACTAAGGAACTTAACATCCCTATCTGACACTATGCTTTTAGGTACCCCATGTAAGCGCACAATTTCTTTAAAGAACAAATCTGCAATGTTAGTGGCGTCATCAGTTTTGTGACATGGGATGAAATGTGCCATTTTACTAAACCTATCTACCATTACAAAAATTGAATCTCGTCCCTTTTTAGTCCTAGGCAAACCTAACACAAAGTCCATTGAAATATCTACCCAAGGTTCACTGGGTACTGTCAAAGGTGTATATAGTCCATGATGTAAGACCCTAGATTTGGCCTGTTTACATTTTATGCATCGACTACAAACCCTTTCTTCATCAACTTTCATTTTAGGCCAATATAAATGTTCAGTCAATATCTCTAAGGTCTTTGCTACCCCAAAGTGACCCATAAGTCCCCTACTATGTGCTTTCCTAACCAGTAGTTTACGCATAGAGCAATTAGGAACGCATAATTTACTCTTCCGAAACAAATATCCCTCATGCCTAAAGAACTTATCTATAGCCCCCTTGTGACATGAATGTAAATGTCGAAAAAATCAGAATCAGCAACATACATGTTCTTAATATACTCAAAACCAAGCAATTTTGCACTTAAAGTAGTTGGAAGCATATACCTGCGCGACAATGCATCTGCTACTACATTTTCCTTACCTTGTTTGTAACAGATGACATGGAAAAGTTTTGATGAATTCCATCCAGCGTGCATGTTATTTGTTCAACTTACCTTGACCCCGCAAATATTTCAGTAACTCATGATCTGAATGAATTACAAACTCCTTCGGCCATAGGTAATGCTGCCATGTGTCCAAAGCTCGAACAAGTGTATAGAGTTCGTTGTCGTATGTAGGATAATTGAGAGCCGCACCACTATGCTTTTCACTAAAGTATGCTATAGGTCTCTTATCCTGCATTAAGACTGCTCCTATACCTATTCCTGATGCATCACACTCAATTTCGAAAGTTTTGTCAAAGTTAGGAAGTGCTAAAACCGGTGCTTTACACAAACAATCTTTGATAGTGTTGAATGCATGTTCTTGCTCTAACCCCTAATGAAATCCTACATTTTTCTTGACAATTTTAGTTAAGGGTGTGGTGATTGTGCTAAAATCTCTTACAAAACGCCTATAAAAACTAGTCAATCCATGAAAACTTCGAACCTCAGTTATATTTTTAGGTGTTGGCCAATCCTTAATAGCTTTTATTTTCTCTTCATCTACCTCTACACCTTAGCACTAACCACAAAGCCTAACAATACAACCCTATCCATGCAAAATGTACACTTTTTAAAATTCGCATAAAGTTGTTCCTTTCTTAAAACTACAAGCACACATTTTAGATATTCGACATGCTCATCAAGACTCTTGCTATAGATTAAGATGTCGTTAAAATAAACTACAACAAATTTTCTAATGAAAGCATGCAAAACATGATTCATTAATCGCATAAAAGTGCTTGGTGCATTTGTGAGTCCAAACGGCATGACTAACCATTCATACAACCGATATTTAGTTTTAAAAGCCGCTTTCCGTACATCTCCCTCCCTCATGCAAATTTGATGATATCCACTTTTAAGGTCAATTTTACTAAACAAATATGCACCATGTAACTCATCTAACATATCATCTATCCTAGGAATTGGGTGACGATACTTTACCGTGATGTTGTTGATGGCTCTACAATCCACGCACATTCTCCAAGACCCATCTTTCTTTGGCATAGCAACACAAGCACTGCACATGGACTCATGCTTTCCCTTACATATCCCTTGCTCATCAATTCCTCAACTTGCCTCTGAAGCTCCTTTGTTTCCTCTGGATTACTCCGATAAGCCGGTCGGTTCGGAATGATAGCGCCAGGTATGAAATCAATCTGATGCTCAATTCCTCTAATGGGAGGTAACCTACTAGGCACGTCCTTTGAAAATACATCGTCAAATTCTTACAACAAAGAAATAGCCAAACTAGGGAGGGATGTGTTATGCTCCTCAAAGTTGAGGAGTGACTCCTTGTAAACCAACAATATCATTTGTTGTGTCTCAACTATTGCCTTCTTCAACTCACTCCCTCTTACAAAGAAATTTTGTTTTGACTTTTCTCTCCTCTTGGATGACTCTCTTTTTTTTCTCTCATGTGGCCCCACTCTTTTTTCCTCTCTATTGGCCACCTCACTCTTTTCTCTCTGTTTCTCTAACTCTTTCACTCTCGCTTCTTCTTCATTTTTCAGTTGAACTTGGTCCTCATATACTTGTGCCGGTGTTAATGGCGCAAGAGAGATAGACCTCGGATCTTTTATAAAGTTGTACTTATTTCTGTGCCCATCATGCATTGCTTTCCTATCGTACTACCATGGCCTTCCCAACAAAATATGCCCCGAATGCATAGGTGCAACGTCACACATTACCTTATCCTGATATCTACCAATGGAAAAATTAATCAACACCCTTTTTCTTACCTTGACCTCCCCACATTCATTCAGCCATTGTAACTTATAAGGTCTATGATGTTTCAATAGTGTAAAGCCCAACTTATCCACAATGTTAGTGCTAGCTACATCAGCACAACCACCGCCATCAATTATTACACTACATACATTGCCATTAACGTGACACCGCGTGTGGAATATGTTTTCTTGTTCCTGCTCCAAGTCTTCCGCCTTGATTTGAGCACTAAGAGCTCACCTCGTGACCAACAACCTATTGTTAACTGCATACTCTATTGTATCTTCCTCATCAACATCTTCCAATCCTGGCATGTCGGCATATTCGCTTTCACTTTGAGTTTCCACTTCCCCGCTGTCTCGTAGAATCACTATCTTCTTGTTTGGGCATTGAGAAGCAATGTGCCCTACTCCCAAGCATCGAAAACATTTGATGTCCCTGTTTCGTGATGGCTGTGACTTCCCCTTTGGTATAGGCTTGCTAGCACCCTCTTCATTGTCTCTTGGTACCTCAGCTCTTCCTCTTGCAGTAGTCCCATCTCCTTTGTTATTTTCCCACTTCGATTTCCAAGAAGAATTAGAAATCAAAGAACCAAATGGGTGCCTTGCTGTTCCTTTTCAACTGCCTTTCTACCTTTATTGCCACATGTAACATGTTTCAATTTCCACACAGTGCTGCAATTCCACTGTATTTGCAATGTCTCTGTTCAATCCATGCATAAACCGAGCCATGGTAACTTCGCTATCCTCCTCCATATTCGCCCTGATTATTAGTGTCTCCATCTCCTTATGGTAATCTTCCACACTCCTAGAGCCTTGATATAAATTTTGCAATCTTTGATGAAGCTCCCGGTAGTAATGAGTACCAGAACCTCTTCCGCATGATATTTTTCAATTCCTCCCATGTATTGATAGATCGCTCCCCACTTCTCTGCCTCAAAGTCACCACGTAATCCCACCAAGTGATTGCATAATCCATGAATTCAAGAACTGCAATTTTCACCTTCTTCTCCCTCGAGTAATTGTGGCAATCGAAGATTAACTCAATTTTCTTTTCCTAATCCAAGTAGGCCTCCGGATCACTCCTACCTTTGAAGAAAGGAATGGTCATTTTAATGTTACTCAAGTTTCCATCCACCTCATCTCCACCGAGACTCCTACCTCTCCTTTCTGGTCTAACTCCTCTATTTCTACCCTTCTAATATCCATATCCACTGTCGCGTCCTCATCCAATCCACTATCAACCTCAAATTCACTAAGTTCCTCCATCCTAGGTTCCCGCCTACCCTGTCTCCGTGCATTAAGACCACCTCTTCGGGTATTGGCAGGCAATGGATTTTGCCTTTCTCCCTGTGCATCCTGTCTATCTATCCGATCTCTCATATCTACACATAATCGCTCAATCCTCCGCACCAAATCCTCTAGCACGGAAACCCAATCATCAACCCTTCCTAAATTTGATCCTTCCCTGTCAGACATCTTAAATCTAAATTATTTTCTGCCTTACAAGTTTTCACTCGAAATTTCACTCAATAAGGCTTTTTCCCTCTATTTCTCTCACAACTCTGCCTTTTTCCACTCATTGCTTTCACCAAGTCTCCAAAAGAACAATTTTGGAACTCAATAAAAATAAATAAATTAATCACGTGGAATTCAAATTGATGTGAGTGAGACTACAAAACCAAGGAATTTAGTTCTGACTAGAAATTCGGACTAAACAATTAAAGACTAACTCAAAAACACGAAATAAGAAAAAAATTACTGACCGACTTTTAAATTAGACACAAAATAATAAATGGAACTAAAGAGAGTCGATAAATTTTCTCCAAGATTAATAACAATAATAATAATAATAATAATAATAATAATAATAACAATAATAATAATAATAATAATAATAATAATAATAATAATAATAATAATAATAATAATAATAATAATAATAATAAATTTTACTGCATATAGATAAACAGTAAACTTTTTTTTTAACTTGAATTTTTTTTATTGCATATGGATAAACAATACCGTTCAGATGAACAATAATTTTTTTTTATACTCTGGGATTGAAAAATCAGAAGTAAGATTGACGCAACAAACGAAAGTTGATTTGGATACAAATTGAATCCAAAAATAATTTTTGAATTTTTTTTAGAATTTTTTTTTTTGGATTAAAGGCTCAAAAATAGCAACTGACTCGAAAAACAATAAGAAAAAAGGAATAACTGACTCAACATGGATTAAAAGGGATATAACCTTGGATTGGAGCCAAGCTCTGATACCAACTGATGTGAACTCGGGTAGGCAAACGCTACGGAACCCACGAGCAAGATTGAAATCTTCCTAAGAAAGCCAAATCAAGGTTTTGGATTAAATTTAATAGATTTGGAACCAAGCAACCCGAATCGCCGACGATGTGTGGACCTCTTGATTACACAAATATATAAAATCTCACCCTATTGATTTAAACGCCACAAGATTAAATCTTGATAAGTTCTTGAATTGTTCAATTGTAGAAAAAGAGTTGAAAGCAATATAGCCTCTCAAATTACAAATAATGTCAAAAGGTTCTTACAATTGAAAATAAAATAGTATTTATACTAGGTCTAAAAAACTAGGTAAAAACGTCCTAATATTTCAAATATGGTAAGAAATCTACTAAGTATCAAATTCTATCAAAAATAGGAAATTCGCGAAAAAATTAAAAAACGCTTGAAATTTTAACCATGCAGTCACATGGTGTAAAATCATACTGCTGCATGGAACATTCAAAAATCCCGAATAATTCCTTGCCTCACTCCGTGCGACCGCAGGACGGTTTTAACCATGCGGTCGCATGGTTCTTCTCTCCAGCTCCATCTTCATCTTCGGCTGCTTGTATTTTGTTGATCCAATTGGTCTCGACCTTCGACCCAAACACGAAACTTGTCCCATTTTGAGTCCCAAAAATGATTTCATCGATGGTTGTTTTGACGAGTAATCCCATCGCCCCTTTCACTCGCTTTGTCCTCGCTCGTGTCATAGGTCCACCTTCGACTTTCAAGGGATCTTTCCCCGGGCTTAACATTGGACTTGATTTGGTTGCTTGTGGCTCCTAGATCACATCATGTTGGCCAACTTGTTGATAACAATTGCATTGTGTCCTTTTCTTCTTTTGGTTGTCATGTGCATGATTAGCTGTTTGAGAGGACGATCATGAAAGGGCTTCTATTACGTTTAATATTTTGGATTGGCATAAGAAATTTAGACATCCTAATTCTAATGTATTACAACATTTGTTTAATTCTAGTTTGCTCGGTAATAAGAATTCTACCTAGGTTTTGTTATATCTCTTGATTTTGCTTCGTGTAAATTGATTAAGAGTAAGATTTTACAATTTCCATCTCATGGTTCTTATGCTTCCCATATTTTTGGTATTGTTCATAGTGATGTATGAGGGATTACACCTATAGTATCTGATGCTCATTACAAATATTTTGTTACTTTTATCGATAATTATAGTCATTTCACATGGGTTTACTTTCTTTGCACAAAAAGTGAGGTGCCTTTCAGGCTTTCCTGGATCTTATAGATAACCAAATTTCTCCTCGTTCAAAATTTTGAGATCTGATTTGGGAGGTAAATATATGTTTAATGCGTTTCAATCTTTCTTACAGACCAAATTTATTATTTCTCAACGATCTTGCCCTTCTACTCCTCATCAAAATTGGGTGGTAGAATGGAAGAATCGTCACCTTTTCAACATTTTTAGAGGTCTTCTAATTGAGTCTTCTATTCCCCCTTGTTTCTGGTGTGAAGCATTGTCTACCACTATGCATCTCATAAATCTGTTACCTTCTCCCACACTTAATACTGTTTCTCCATTTTATAAGCTTATTGGCCATCATCCTACATATTATCATCTTCGTCATTTTGGTGTGTGTTTTGTTCATTTACAGCCTCCTGAAAGGACAAAACTCACTTCGCAATCCTCAAATGTGCCTTTCTAGTATATGGTGGGACTCAAAAAGGATTATCTCTTATGATCCTAAGACATAGCAGATTACAATTTTTCATAACGTTGTTTCCTTTGAAAAATAATTTTTCTCCACTTCAGAAACTGATGTTCCCTGATAAGTGTATAAAATAACGATATTCAGAATCTAAAATATCAATATTTACTAGCTCCTTTGACAAAATATAAATTGTTGGATTTGTTGTCATATAGGTAAAACTCAATGGTTGAACGAGAAACTGAAAGAAAAAAAAGCAAAAACAAGTGAAAAAAGGTGAAATCCAAATTATGGGAACTAAATTGCAACATTTCAATAGTTGATTTGGAGCATGAAATGAAGATTGAAGATGTTACGGGTACAATTGGATGCTATTAGAAGTTAAAGGGCAAAAATTGCTAGAGAAAATGTCTTAAAATTATCAAGAATCAAATTTGGGGACCAAAACTCAAAGTTTGAAAGATTTTATAATTGGGTGACTGCCCAGTTATAAATTCAGGCAACTGCCCGACTTACGAATAAAAATGGTGACTTCAAACTTTGCTTAGGTGAGTGCCCCATTTCCTACTGAGCGACAGCCCAGGCCAAAATCTCGGTTCATAACCAATTTCCTTTTTAATGCCAAATTCTACATGGAAACCACATCCATGCATGATTTTTGATTTGATTTCGCCTATATATGTACAAAACATGGATAGCCAACAAAAAAATCTTTCCAACACCTCTCATATACATCTCACCTTTCAATATTCATCAATTATTACCATCAAAAGAGGAAAATTCATATTTTTGTGAAAATTCATAGTTTTGTGGACGTTTATTATCGTTTTTATCGTTCTTTTCAATTGCTTGATCACCAATTGAAATTGTTAGTGGATTTTATTATTATCGAGAGAGATAATAGGGTTTAAGCACAATATAATAAACATTGTAAGGTTCGATGGAGGATGAAGATGTACCTGTATGCTTTATTTGGTTTTCAATAGGTGTTCTAGTACTTGTTAATGCATTTATTATATTTGCATCTTTCACAAAGAGATAGAAGGATCACATGAGGGCAATAGATTTGATTGCTATTGAGAGAGACTTTTGATTAAATTAGAAACATTGACTAACATGAATGATTTCAAAATATCAGTTTAATCGTTACACTAAAAATGGAATAATAATGGGGATTCAACATCTTAGCAATACTTTCACATATTTGAAAAAACCCATTAAATCACTTCCTTGTTTAATTGATAATTTAGACATTAATATAGAAAACTCAAAACTCGTAACTATTATATTAGTTTCGACACTCTATTTACTACTTTATTACTTGTTCACGATCTCGTCCACTTGGAGGAAATCAAACGATCAAGTTTTTGGCGTCGTTTCTGGGAGAACTATTGCTTTTACTAGTTTTAGTTAATTTTAGCCTTAATCTAAATTTTTTTTTATTTTTTATTATATTAGAAAAATTCCACAACATTTCTTGCTTTCTTTTTTAGGACCTTCTATGCGAAGTTCAAGAACCGATGATCTTGCTCAATTTGACCCAGAGATAGAACGAACATTCTACCTTCGAAGAGGACAATAGTTGAAAACACACCAAAAATAGAAAGAGGAAGACATGAAAAATGAAATTTCGAATCAACTAGCCATCGGGACTAATCTCTAAGTAGCATAATCGAATGTGGTTGCAGCTAACAAAAACACAATTCTCATGGGAAAGTATATGGTTCCACTGCAGATGTTATCAACATGTTCCAAAATACTCTACAATTATTTAGAAAAGCTACGGATAATTCCAAGGCTCATGTATTAAGATTTCTGGACATAAGTGTAACTATCGAGTATCCTGGGGTGTTAAACAAAGCAATCAGACTGAGGCTTTTTCCATACACATTGAGAGACTTAGCAAGGGAGTGGTTAGCCACTCGTCCACCGTAGAGCATCACTACATAGAACCGAGTTAGAAATTTCTTAACAAATATTTCTTGTTGAAAAGGATTGCAAAACTAAGAGATGAGATTACTACCTTTCAACAACTGGACTTAGAATGCTATTCAGAGGCTTGGAAATAATATAAAGGTTTATTTCATCAATGTCAACAACATGGATTGTCGAAGCGACTTCAAGTGCAATACTTCTACATTGGCCTTTAGCAGAGCTAATGTGGACTTTGCGTGCTATGGTTTTATTACAAAAAGAACCGCAGATCAAGTACCGAATCATGGAGGATTTAGAATTGACCAGTGTGCTTTGGCCTACTGAAAGGACAAGTGGAAAGAAACCTGCTGGGGTATTCAAAATTGATTCTATAACTGCATTTTCAGCACAGTTGCCATCATTGGCACATAAAGTGGATCAGATGAATGCAAACAAGACAGTGGGATCAAGATGCAAACATTGTAGAGGGGACCACGAAAGTGTTGATTGTAATTTAGGATCTAATTTTGTTCAGACAGTGGAGGAGGTGAACTACACTCGGAATTTTCAAAGACAACAACACAATTCAAGTCCTAACATGTACTACCCAGGCTGAAAAAGTTACCGAGGCTTTCAATGGAGTAATAATTAGGAGGCTCAAATAAGACCACAGCATATTGTACCATTAGGTTTTCAATAGATTGAAAATAATTTTTTGTTAGAAGATCTTGTTACTAAATTAGGGGATATATCTACCCAACACATGCAAAAAACAGATAAACCTTGCAAATTTAGGGAGCTACCATCAAGAACTTGAAAAATTAGATGGGACAAATGGCAAAAGCACTTTGAAAGAGACTACCAAGAGCATTGCCCATTGATACAGAGACAAATCCTAAACAACAGGTAATGGTAGTGAAGGTTTTGGAGGAAGAGAATTGCCTTAGTTATGCCCTACACTTGCTTAAAAGAATGTGACTTTTGATGAAAGACAATTAGCCTAGTCGAGCCTTGGTGGTCGAAGCAATCAAATAAATGGAGAATTTTTGTTCATTGATGTGTTGATTTGCAATTAGTGACGTCTACTTGAACTTGAGAGGGCTCGTAAGGGTAACAATGAAAAATTATACCTTAGATTACACATTGCGAATGAGTAAAAAGAAGAAAATTGGTGATGTGTAAATCATATGAGAAATGTAAGGATATATTTGATCGTAGAGGATTGGGGATTGAAACAACTTGTGTATTCATGATTGATTACTTAATTTTTCACACTCACATCAATTTTACGTAGAAAGAGTGGATATTGGTTTGGTGTTGTAACTTTGAAGCATGTTCACGGAATTAACTCTGAGATTTTGAATCCTAAGGTAAAAAACTAGATTGCGTGGCAAAATATTTCTACATGATTATGTGTTTGCTGTTATTTAGGTTATTGTTTTTTTTGAGGACAAACAAATGTTTACGTTTAGGGGTGTTTGATAAGTGTATATTATACACTTATTCGGAGCCTAAAATTTGCTAGTTCCTTTGACAAAATATATCCTAAATGTTGTATTTTATGTCATATAGGTAAAACTTAATGGTTAAATGAGGAATTGAAAGAAATAAGGGTCCGTTTGATTGCAAAGATGCAATTTGGATAGAAAGAAAATGAATTTCAAGGAATTGAATTGCCTAGAAATCGTTTTACTGGGAATTGTCAATTATTGTTGAAATAAAAGTATTTTTTGGTGTTCGTTTGGCTTTGTTTTATATGAAAATTATAAATTAAAAGGGATAGAATTTGTTTCTATTGCAAAAAAAAAAGTTTCAAAAATCATCTATATTTTGGTGTTCGTTTGTCTTTATTTTACATGAAAATTGTCAATTTTAGGGATATTCTCTTTTACAATTGTTCCTAGAATTCGGTCCCATTGCCAAAAATTTTCAAAAAAACAAAAAAAGGTGAAAAACGTAAAATCACCTACCTCATGGGAAAATGAATTCCCCAAAAACAAAGAATTGGTGCACGTATGAGGCAAAGGTGGAAAACCAATTGCCTAGAAAATTTTGACCATCAAACAAGCCAAAAGTGGGAAATGGAATTTGTTTTCCATTTTCCATGGAAAATTTTGTGTTATCAAATATGGCCTAAGTGAAAATTTGTGAAAAAAGGTTAAATCCAAAATATAGGGACTAAATTGTAACATTCCAATAGTTGATTTGGACCATGAAATGAAGATTGAAGATGCTACAAGCTCAATTGGATACAACTAGAAGTTAAAGGACTAAAATTGCAAGAGAAAATGACTTAAAAGAATCAAGAAATGAATTTAGGGACCAAAAATGCAAAGTTTGAAAGATTGTATAACTGGGCAACTGCCCAATTATAAATTTGGGCAATCGCCCAACGTACGAAATAAAAAATAGTGACTTCAAACTTAGCTTGGGCAAGTGCCCCATTTCCTATTGGGTAACTGCCCAGGCCAAAATCTCAGTTCATGGCCTATTTTCCTTTTCATTCCAAATTTTACATTGAAACTACTTCGTTGCATGATTTTTGACCTAATTTCACCTCTATAAATACAAAATATGGGTAGCCAATAAAAAACTCTCTCCAGCTCCTCTCTCATATACATCTCATTCCTCAATACTCATCAATTATTATCATCAAAGGAAGAAAATTCATTGTTTTTGTGAGAGAATTGAAGGGGACTAGCAAGAATTCAATCAAGTAAAGATTCAAACTTAATTTTCGGGAAAAGAAGAGAGGGTGCAAGTGAAGATTTGTCAAGTAACCATTGAAGAGATTCAACATTTCAAGATTCATCTTCATCTTTTCAATATAAAAAAATTTGGGTTATATCATTTCACTTCAATATGATTTCTTGCATTTCAATATGTTAGGCCAGTTTTATACATTGTTAGGATGAGATAAACCCTTGTTGTGATATTTTTGGGTTTTAATTAATTATTTTGACTTTAGTTCGTTTTGATTTGTGGATGTTTCCTTTTATCGTTATTTTCAATTGTTTCATCACCAATTGAAATTGTTAGTGAATTTTATTATTATCGAGAGAGAATAGGGTTTAAGCACAATTATAAGGTTCGATAGATGATAGAGATATACTTCTATACTTTGGCCCCGTTTGGTAGCCTTTTTTTTTAAAATGCATTTCTCTCTCTCTTCTTTTCAACCACACATTCTTATTAAAATAATATTACACGTAAATAAAAAACTTTTCCTTATTTCTCAACCACACATTTCACATCAATTTACTATTCTAAAATGTATTTTTACATAAAAATACCTATCAAACACCCCCTTTATATGATTTTCATAGGTGTTCTAACACTTGTTAATGTATTTATCATGTTTGCATCTTTCATCGAGAAATAAAAAGGGTCACATGAGGGGAATATATTTGATTGCCATCGAGAGAGGCTTTCCACTAAACTAGGGATGTTGATCAACATGAATGATTTCAAATTATCAGTTTAATTGTTATACTAAAAATGGAATAACAAATGGGATTCGACATCTTAGTAATACTTTCACATATTTAAAAAAAACCCATTAAATCACTTCCTAGTTTAATTGATAATTTAGATATTAGTATAGAAAACTCAAGTTTTGTAGCTATTTAAGGTTGTTATTGATTTGAACTCGATCAAATACATAGCCCTTGTAGGTTCGACACTCTATTCACTACTTTATTACTTGTTCATGATCCTGTCCATTTGCGAGAATCAAAGGATCATTTTCCCTCCCATGTTCTCCGTCTTACCTTATTTTCGTACAATGTTTTCTCAATATAAGCCATTTCTTATTTACACTCACATGAATGCTACACCAATAATTGATCCCGAGTTTATTTCTCGAACGAATATCCTTCCAAGCCTTCTTGATCCTCCATCCACGACATCAGATTATTCACCAGATGATTATTTGCCTCCTACCCACTTTTCGTCATAGTTCTCGTGTCTCTTGTCCACTAGATAGGTATGATTTTTACTCCCATAGCTCAGTGTCTGTTATCCTTAACGAAGTTTCTATCCCTTCCTATAGATAGGCTATGGAACAAGTGCTGAGTGTTAGCAATAGGTAATAAATGTAAAACTTGAGGTTCTTAAGACCGACCAAACTTAGGATGTTGTACCTTGTCCGCAGGCTATGAAACCCATTGGAAGTAAATGGGTATGTTTAGTCAAGTTTCATTCTGAATGTTCTCTTGAGCGCTATAAGGCTCGACTAGTCACCTTAGGTAATCGTCAAGAATATGAAATCGATTATGTGAGACATTTGCTCCTGTGGCTAAAATGACCATCGTTTGCCCATCGTTATCTTTTGCCGCTTCTTAGTCTTAGTCTCTACATCAAATTGATATAAAGAAAACATTCTTACATGGTGACCTAAAAGAAGACATTAATATAAAGCTCTATCTGGTAGGCCTCTTTAAGCAAAAACATTCTATGCATGGTCTTAAGCAAGCTCCTCGAATTTGGTTTGACAAGTTTCTCCATACTACCTTGGATTTCTCCTTTGCGCAGAGTCAATATGATGCATCTTTGTTTCTTCAAAAGAGTACTGTTGGCGTTGTTCTCTTGTTGGTCTATGTGGACGATATTATTATCTTTGGATCAGATCACGCCTTTATTCATAAGCTTTAGCAATATCTTCACTCAGTTTTCATATAAAAGACCTTGGTTATCTAACTTACTTTCTTGGTTTAAAGGTTTATACTACACCATATGGTATTTTCTTGAATCAACATAAATATTTTCAGTACTTGATTCAGTTGGGTAATTTATCTGACCCCTCCTTTGTCAATACTCCATTGGAGATTAATGTCAAATATCGAAAAGACAAAAGTGATATAATTTCTGATTCTATATCGAAAATGGGTGGGTAGTCTCATTTATCTTTGACACAACCCGTCCCAAATCACCCTAGTGGACCCGAAATGTGACGTGCACCGATGATAGATGCTGACTAGATGTCAAATCTATCACCAAGGCTAACTATGATTTACTTCAAAAAAATATGTCAAAATCAAATGCTTATGTAGAACATAATGCAATGGGCCCAAAACTTTACTTCGTGGCTTAATCAAATTGACTCATATCCTTCAACATGTCGGGTGGCCCTAACTTTGAAATCACTAGGCTCCTCAAGCTATCAAGGACCAATATTACTTGTAAAAATAATTTTAGAAAAATATGAGTTGATAGCTCAGTGGAAGACTTCAAAAATAATCATACTTTCTCCTTTAAACATTTTTATCAAACGTCAAGTTCGTATCATTAAATACTTCACATGATAGCCTCATACAATTATAGACAAAAAGTGAGACATTCTCATAACACTGTAAATATCATCTCATAATCACGATATAGTCATCAACTGATATCTATACTATCATCTCATCACATCACATGTGATCCACCAAAAATGTACCATCTGACTAGAATATGTAAGCCGCCTCTCGGGTTAAGAACTTTCGCCATAGGCCTTTGACCCTCTCTGTGAACGAAAGCCGGTCTCAAAGACCTCTGGTAATTAATTCTAAAACATGACCAAGGCCCCTCAGTGAACTATATGTACACGGTCGAGACCCCTTCATCCCTAGTCCAAGACCCATCAGTGTAGTATAGAACACGGCCAAAGCCCCTCAGTGAACTAAAAGAAATATATAATCATGGATACTTTTCTGACCGATCTCAATATTACAGATGTCTCACATACCAAGTGATAAATGTACCACAAATAATCTTTGAATTTCCACATGCATCATAATAAAAGAGATTTTCATAATAATTATATAGTCGAACACATAATTGTATATAATTGCACATACTTTAAAAATATACTTAATTTATAAATATTTTGAAAATATTTATATTTTTTCACTCAGAAAACTATGTACACCAAAATCAACTCGGATGGTATCCTGTCCCAATGTCCATATCGCCGCCTGAAATATAATATAATTTTTAAATCAACAATTAACTATTTTAAGTAATTTTAATAATTAAATAGACAATACTCAACCTTAATTATTTCACGTTTAAGCAATTTTTAAAGTATTTTTAATCACTAAAACTAATTTTTTTTTTCATTTTACTCAATTTCATAGTTTATTATACTTAACTCCTTCAATAAAATTGAATTTAATCTAACAATCTAACAACTATAAAATTAAACACAGCTTGACAATAAGTAACTTTTTACTTACCTTTCAAAATTGAGAAATTCAAGCCTAATAGTATAACACATTTAATTCCTAACACGTTGGCGAATTTTTCTTTTTTTTTCCACTTCTTTTTCTTCCTCTTTTTCCTTTCTCTTTTCTCTTCCTGTTTCTCTCTGGCTCGTATTCTTTTGAGTGTGTGTTTTATTATGGATGTGGATTGTGTGTATATATATTTAAATGGAATGGACTTGTTCCACTGCCTGTCGTTTTCTTTTTCTTTTTCTTTTTTTTTTTTGGGTCTGACTTTTCTTTTAATTAATTAAAGTGTTATAAAACTCACCTTCTTAAAAGAATTTCGTCCTCGAAATTCAATCAACTAAGTACCAAAAAGTTGGAGATACTGAGAATGTATTAGATCGTCACTTTCCTATGTTGGCTCTTCTATTGTATGATTCACCCAGAAGACTTTAAGTCTCACATTAGTTTTGATATATGTGGTGCATTCTTTTATGTCTTACATCTTCCTCGACTTTTCCAATTTGTATTTCAAGATGCTACCTTTGAGGTTCTCCAAACTGCACCTTACATCGTGATTTGAATTATTCTCGAATAAATCCGTTTTCCATAACAATGATTATATATTAAGAATTGATAACTTTCTTTAGCAACTTTCATCTCAATAGATAAGTCCTTAAATATTCTAGTATCATATATAACCTCAAAAGGAGTTATTTGTATCTAATTCTTATACGCCAACTTTAGGAAAGATAAATAAGTATCTCGATCTCATTTAAATAGTTACCCAAAAGTTAAATAACATATTTTTAAACTTGTCTTCATATTATTTGGCATTTCAATAAAAGAAATTGTACAAATATAATTTATTTTTGTTACTCCCTACAACTAAGCTAAGGATAAATACTCAAAACTTCACTACATAAATTTATATATAATGAACTGGCTATATCATTTGAAAAGAATCTTATAACCTTTATCGATTTGTGAACAACGATTCGAACACCATTGTCTCCATTCTTTGTACTTGGAACCCAAAATGAAAAACATTTGAAAGTAACTATTCCAATTCTAAATTGACAATACCGGCAAAAATTCAATTATTCATGATTTTCTAAAATTCTAGTTATCTCCAACCTCCGTCGAGATAGCTCAATATGATGTTCTTTTCCCTTAATTCTATATCACTTAATGATAATAAATACACAGCTTCAAGTTCAGCTTCTTTTTGAATACAAATATACCTTAACCTCATGTAGTCAGTAAGTATTGATCTTTCCACCATGTGATAACGCTACAATTCCTAAATGTCAATCCTAATATAACCAACCATATATCATGATTTAATCATATCTCTTTATCAATCTACAACATAATCCATATTTTATCATTCCACTTGGAGAACATTTTCTAAACCATAACATAAATCATTATCGTGAATCAATCACTTATCATCTTTAGATATAAGAACAAATATTTCCTCAGAATTTTCTGATAGCAAAAGTTTTGACATTTCTATACCCATATAAATTTTTTTCGTTCTTTATATGAAGAGACAATAATAACATTTAATCTGTGAAAATCTGTACTCTTATTCCATAAGTGGGTTGTTGATCTATCATCAATGCATAATCCTTCTTGTATATCGCATAAAGACCTTTAATTGAGATAATGTAATCTAAAGCTACTATTTCACAATGAGTAAAATCTCTATTTGATGATCATCTTAAACTTTAGAAATATCCAAATCCAACATGTCCTACTTATATTCCTTAACAAATATATTTTGATGAAAATTGAATACTTTGTTCGTGATCCATACAATTGAAAATAGCCCAAAAATTACATTACTAAAATTTCAATAAATTCATCTTAACTTCAAAATTTAAATTGTATGGAATGTAACCCAATAATCCAACGAGTGGCCTTAACAAAATTAATTAACTTGATAACCCAAATTTATCATCACATTATTTTGCTATAGGACAATCATTATATTCATTTACATGTTATTCACCATATTATGTTATGATCATGTAATCTTGGCATTTATCGTCATATCGTATGACCTAAAATATTTAATTATATCAATTTCCTAAATATCACTAAATAATATTTATATTTATCACGTGAACATTTCACACATCAATATGCCACATGTTAATTTTCCCCATCTCAATAAATTTCAACTCTACCGTTCTCTAAATTTATTTTTATTTTTTATTTTTCACATAAACATACTTCAATGCATATATCCATTTAATTCTATTTTTAAAACAACAAATCACCTCATAATAACTAATCATTACGGAGTTCATCCCTATTATTCTCACATTCCTTATAATCAAACAACTCATAAATAATCGAAATAATTGGAATTATCGTTAATTTCCTCGATGCCTGAAATACACAATAACACATTGTTATCTATCAATTAACAAATCATCATTTGTCTTCCACAATTTCTTATCATATAGCATAAATATACACCATTATAGTTTCTATTATCATCCCATATAAGTGGCAACAAATCACCACAAAATTTTGATAACGCCAGAATCATTTAGTTTCCCATAATAATTAAAAATCCTTACCTGATTATCACCATTTACACATATAATATCGTTTTCACTGTTACTATAGTACAAGCTAGAGCTAGGGATTTCCCGAGTGTATATTAAAAACAAAGAAATTCTACACAAAGATTAGTACTTAAATGGTTGTACCCATCACTTCGAATGTCTATAAGTAAATAACCAGCAATACCTTCAAATTAAGAATATGTTCAACTCTTAAAAAGCTACATTCACTATCATTCCAACCCAACAACTAATAACACTTTCAACCATCAGATAATGCAACTGATGTACTTACATACTACTCATTTTCGAATCCATTAAAAGTATTCTTCCACCATTTTAGGTTGCAAACATTACAGTAGCAAAAGCTTGAGAGCCTGTGATATCTGCTACCACGACATGTAACCATACACACTGATTATGCATGATATGTTAATGCATGAACTAATTTTTTTTTCAAGACCATGCTCTAATACCACTTTGACACGACTCGCCCCGAATCACCTTAGTGGACCCAAAACGTGATGTGCGCCGATGATAGATGCTGACTAGATGTCAAATCTATCACCAAGGCTAACTATGAGTTACTTCAAAAAAAATGTGTCAAAATCAAATGCTTATGTAGAACATAATGCGATGGGCCCAAAACTTTACTTTGTGGTTTAATCAAATTGACTCATATCTTTCAACATGTCGGGTGGCTCTAACTTTGAAATAACCAGGCTCCTCAAGCTATCAAGAACCAATATTACATGTAAAAATAATTTTAGAAAAATATGAGTTGATAGCTCAGTGAGTGGAAGACTTCAAAAATAATCATACTTTCTCCTTTAAACATTTTTATCAAATATCAAGTTCGTATCATTAAATATTTCACATGATAGCCTCATACAATTATAGACAAAAAGTAAGACATTCTCATAATACTGTAAATATCATCTCATAATCACGATATAGTCATCAGCTGATATCTATACCACCATCTCATCACATCACATGTGATCCACCAAAAATGTACCATCTGACTAAAATATGTAATTCGTCCCTCAGGCTAAGAACTTTCGCCATGGGCCTTTGGCCCCCTCTGTGAACGAGAGTCGATCTCAAAGACCTCCGGTAATCAATTCTAGAATACGACCAAGGCCCCTTAGTGAACTATATGTACACAGTCGAGACCCCTTCATCCTCGGTCCAAAACCCATTAGTGTAGTATAGAACACGACCATGTCCCCTCAGTGAACTAGAAGAAATATATAATCATGAGTACTATTCTGGCCGATCTTAATATTACATATGTCTCACATACCAAGTGACAAATGTACCACAAATAATCTTTGAATTTCCACATGTATCATAATAAAAGAGATTTTCATAATAATCATATAGTCGAACACATAATTGCATATAATTGCACATACTTTAACAATATACTTAATTTATAAATATTTTAAAAATATTTATATTTTTTCACTCACAAAACTATGTATACCAAAATCAACTCGGATGGTACCCTGTCTCTATCGTCGCCTGAAATATAATATAATTTTTAAATCAACAATTAACTATTTTAAGTAATTTCAATAATTGAATAGGCGATATCCAACCTTAATTATTTCACGTTTAAGCGATTTCTAAAGTATTTTTAATCACTAAAACTAATTTTTCTTTCATTTTACTCAATTTCATAGTTTATTATACTTAACACCTTCAATTAAATTGAATTTAATCTAACAATCTAACAAATATAAAATTAAACATAACTTGACAATAAGTAACTTTTTACTTACCTTTAAAAATTGAAGAATTCAAGCCTAATAGTATAACCCACTTAATTCCTAACACGTTGGCGAATTTTCCTTTTTTTCCCCCTTCTTTTTCTCTCTTTTTCCTTTTTTTCCTTTCTTTTTCCTTTCTCTTTTCTCTTCCTGTTTCTCTCTGGCTCGTATTCTTTTGAGTATGCGTTGAGGGTGTTTTATTATGGATGTGGATTGTGTGTATATATATTTAAATGGAATGAATTTGTTCCACCGCCTGCCGTTTTCTTTTTCTT
>NW_019254948.1:36186-38103 GCF_002742605.1 Olea europaea var. sylvestris | reverse complement strand
CTAGTAAGAGTTGTGGAGAAGGATGAAGATTGAATATGAATTGAGGTTAGAGCTTTTGAGTTATTAAGTAGGAATCAAGTTCGATGCACAAGGATCAAGGGACAAAGATATAGTTTAATATTGTTATGTTGATAATATTGTTTGTTAAATTCAAATTTTGAATTTGAGAATTGGGATATTGTTTGCATTTTCATTTAGGATGTTGTTTTGCAACATTGGCTTAGTATTATGTCTTTGTTTTCATTGACTATTTTCATAATTTTTTTGTTTAATTTGATGGATGTACTTATTATTCATATTTATGTACTTATTCTTGAACTCATTTGAGAAATGTCGAGTTGAGCCATATCGCTTACTTTGTTTTACAATGAAAGAGTTCATCCTAAGGGTCATTGAAACTTAATGGAGTCTCGACCTCTGTCGAGCATAATTCCTTTTAAGAGTCAAGTCAAGTCAAGATCAAGTGCATTTCAACCTTGTTTGAGAAAAAAATATTCTTCTAAGGAACAAGCTAGCCCAACTATGTCTTAGTCTCATTCAAAGCTTACTTATCTTTAAAGGTCAAAGTAAAGTGAGTCATGACTGAATTTTAACATAATTTTGTCTGAGAACAAACTCGAGCTCAAGGAAGTCTTAACCTAGTTCGAACATAATAATGTTGAGTTTTGCTGAGACTTAAACTAAAAATGATTGTACTGAGACATTATTAGAACTCATTCAGGCTTAATTCAACACTTATTGTTAACTTTACATGATATTAAGACTCCCTTAATCTCGACTTAGCTTGGCTAATTAGGAATTAGGCTAGAATTCAAGAACTGGCTCTGTGGTAAAATAAGTTTTTTTTTTTTTGAATTATTTGATCAAAAGAATTATTTGATCAAAAAAGAGAGGACTTTATAGGCTAGATAAAAACCTAGGTCAACAAGCTAAAAAAGGGAAAAAAAATCAAGAATTAGTATCCTAGGATCTATATTACTTTGCAACTAAATGGAAACTGACTAATAATAATTACATACTCATTGTGCTAGTGCTCTAAATTATGCTTTGACACTTGAACTAACTGCCAAATTTTATTTCTTACTCTTCCAAGACATATGATTATCTCCTAAGAAGTACAACATCAGGATCATAACACTTTTTATCAACCACTGATCCAGAAAAGTCTACAGCTGTGAATGCCTTAAATAATGTATTTAGTTTCTTCTCTACAAATTCTTTTTTAGGAATACCCTTTAAGTAGTGCATCGCTCATTGTACGGATCGTAATTGCAGTTCTTTAGAGATGCACATGAACTGCCTAATGGCACTCACTACATATGCTATATTCAGCCTTGTACTTGAGAGGTGGTAAATAAGTTCCCTACTAATCTTTGGTATCTCTCTTAATTTGTGACAATATCTTCACTAGCTTTTCCTAATTTGTTATTCAAATCAATCGATGTGTTTACAAGTTTGTAAGCCAATTTTTCCATTTCCATCAATAGATTCAAATATATACTATAGTTTCAAAATAAAAATTGTTGGGAAAAACTTATCTACTATTAATGAAGGTACAACGGAATAATTTTTTCTCTTTTTTGTGTGACAAATAAGGACATTGACAAAACTTTCACTAAATTATGAATTATGGGATTACAAGACTCACAATAACATCAAAAAATGAAATAATTTCTTGGCTTTAGAGGCACTCAATCTCTCTATTTTTCTTTCTACACAAGGTCTCATCCTATGTATAAAAAAAATTGGATGGAAGAAGACAATTTTAACTTCATTCCTTTCTTTTTCTTGTCAAACTTCTCTATTGGTTGAAAGAAGACAATTCGAACTTCAGTGCTTTTCTTGTCAAACTTCTCCATTTGTTTGAAGAAGACAATTTGAAGCCATGCATTTAGTTGTTCAAGCTATGGAGGCCAA
>NW_019254948.1:26803-35649 GCF_002742605.1 Olea europaea var. sylvestris | reverse complement strand
GGCACCTTGAGAGTAAGCATCAACGGTGATGCACTTTTCTTGGTTACAGTGGACAGAAACCCGAACACCCATTTGGACTTGGGGCCAGTTTTGAACTCTCCTACTTTTTCTATTTCAACCTACTCAAGAAGGAAGTCTTTGTGAAAAATTATTAGCCATACGACAGACAAGGACGGTAGATGAATTAAGGTGAAATTACGAACCTCTAGAGAAATGGTTATGTTTTCGATGTGACGAGAATTATACTGTGGGACATGTCTGTAAGAACGCGAGTTAAATGTTCTACTCGCACAAGATGAAGAATAAATGATACCTTAATTCTGGTGAAGATGGCAAATAAGGTGGAATAATTACTCAATTTTATCGTCAGCCTCACTATACCTGGATCAATAAAGATGACTGGGAAAATTGGTGCAAGACAAGTAACAATATTGATTGATTGTGGGTGCCATACTTAAAAGATTACGAAGAGAAGAGCAGGGACATCATGTTTTTCAAATGCCGAAGTCATTACCACTGATCGAGAAATTGACCATGCCATTCAATTACATAAAAGGACTAGGCCTGTGGGAGTACGACCTTATAGATATACACATAACCCAAAAAAATGAAATTGAAAGATAAGTGTAAGAAATATTGGCGGTCAGAATTATACGACCAGCACCAATCCTTTCTCCAACCCGATATTGTTAGTCAAAAAGAAAGATAGGATTTGGCAATTTTGAGTTGACTATTGGGCTTTGAATAAAGTTACGATTCTGGACAAGTTTCCTATGCCAGTTATTTATGAGACTACCTCAGGATGTTCACTTTTTCTTGTTTGATGATATTTTGGTTTATAGTGATAACTTGTCATCCCATGAGAAGCATCTTGAGTTGGTTTTTAGCTCACTATCCTTGCATTAGCTTTATGCAAATAAACAAAAGGCTCTTCGCATGGTGACAGGTCGAGTACTTGGGGGTATTAGGTTTCCAAACAAGGTACTGTAGTAATTCCAATAAAATTTTACGATAAATCGTTTATTTTTGTCCGAGTATGGAGCATTATCTTGGGCTCTTACACAACAACTCAAGAATGATTCATCTATCTCGACCTCAAAGACTGACGTTGCATTCCAAAAATTAAAGGAATCCATGTCTGTAATACCAGTTTTAGCATTACCTAATTTCTCACAACCTTTTGTAATAGAGTTAGACACATCAGGTTATGCTCTTAGGGCAATATTGATGCAAAATCAAAATCCTATTGCTTACTTTAGTCAAGTTCTATAAACTAAGTCACGCCTAAAATCAATCTATAAAAGGGAACCCATGGCAATCATTTTGGCCATCTAGAAATGGAGGTATTATATCTTAGGGAGGCATTTCATAGTGCGTTCTGATCAGTCGAGTTTGAAATTCCTATTGGAGCAATGGATAGTCCAAGGAAAGTTCCAGAAGTAGGTTACTAAACTGATGGGATATGATTTCAAAATACAACACTGGCTAGGGTTGGAAAGCAAAGTGGTAAATGCTCTTTCTTGGATAGGATCACCAATTAAATTTTCAAAATTTTCCCTTGGTCACATACAAGCAGTGGCTAATCAACTTGACGCTGATCCCCAACTTTCTAAATTAAAAGAAAAAATGAGTTGCAAGATGATCTAGACTCTCATCATCGATACTAAGTAGAATAGTGGTTGTTGTATAAAGGTCGACTGGTAACACCGAAGTCTTCCTCCCTTGTTCTGACATTATTACAAGAGGTCCACAACAGCACAGTGGGAGGACATTTTGGGTTTCCTCGTACTTACAAAAGGCTCACAAGTGGTCTTTTGGTCAAGCATGAAAAGGGATGTTAAGCGGTTTGTGGAAGAGTGCCCTATTTGTCAAAAAATATGAACTTAGCTATAACATCAGCTGGCTGTTACCTAAATCAGGAGGATATGACTCAATTCTTGTTGTGGTGGATTGTTTAATTAAATATGCTTTTTTTCTTTTTTACCTTTTTGACACCCCTTTACAGCTTTAAGAATGGCTACAATTTTTGTATAAAATATAGTCAAACTTCATGAAATTCCCCGCTCTATAATTTCTCATCAAGATAAAGTATTTCTTAGCCATTTTTGGATGGAAATATTCAAATTGTAGAGTACTTACCTAAGAAAAAGCGCCGCGCATCATCTTCAAACCGATGGGCATATGGAAGTAGGAAATCGTTGTTTGAAGACTTAAGATGTTTTCATATGACAAGCCGCACCATTGGTCTTCTTAGTTGCCATGGGAAAAAAATTGGTACAACACTACTTTTCACACGTTTGTTCACTATAGTATTAAGGCAACAAATATGATAACAATAGAGCAACAGTTGCGCGACCAAGATTAATGAGAAGTTAAGTCCTCAGTACTTTGGACCCGTTAAGGAACTAAACGCATAAGCTAGGTTGCTTATCACTTGGAGCTACCTTCTACGTCTACAATTCATCTAATTTTCCATGTTTCTTAATTAAAAAAGGGCCTAAGAAGCTACAAAAACTTGCCAGCAACTATCTCCTCCTCATCTTGGTGCTACCTTGGAATGGGTTGTAAAACTAAAATAGATCCTCAATTTTCATAACTTTGGCCAGGGTGAAGTTCTAGTACAATGAAAAGGGCTATCTACTTCTAAAGCTTCCTGAGAACTCATGGAGACTCATTTTACAAGGTGCCTTTTAGAACTAGGGATGGCAATGGGATGGGTTCGTGGCGGGGCAAACTCTAACATTCCTTGCCCTTCTAGCTAATTTCTTGTCCAATACAGGAAATTAAACGAGCCTTTGCCGCGTTTAAGCTTTTCTTTTTTTAGTTTTTGATAATTCATTTTATTACCCCTATTCATTGAAGTGTGACAATAATATAGTTATTTAATTTTTTTAATTAATTAATTTATTTTTAAAAGTTAAATATATTAGAATTGATGAAATTTCATGAAATTTTCTATTTTAACTTTGAAGTATTGAATTCTTAAATAGAAAAAGAAGTTAAATGGGATGGGGCAAGGCGGGGCCCTTGTTATCCATATCGTCCTAGGGAAAAACACCCCGCCCTCTCCTCGACCCGAATACTCAATTAAGCGAGTAATATTTGTCCCATTTGAAGCGAAGCCTGTGGGTATCGAGTTTGATAGGTTTTTGGTCATCCCTATTTAGAACCCGAGGCTATTGTTAGGCCTCCAATCCAATACACTTATTCTAGAAGGATAAAAAAGAATGGAGAATAAAGAGCAACAACAAATTCTATTATAGTTGTAGGATGAGGTGGACAATTAGTTACACATAGGCTATAAATAAGTGACCACTGTTAGTAATAAGGATTATAACTTTCTAGTGAGTAGTAGTATGAAAAAGTAGAGTGCTAGCCTTTCTAAAGGCGATATGTTCTTTCTTTTCCATTGCAATTCGTTACTTTTCATTAATAAAGTTGCTGCTCTTCTAAAGTTCATATCCTCATGCTCTTTTATAGCTTAATTAATCCCTATCATTTTAATACTCCCAAAAAATATGCCAACATGCTCTTTATAATTAATTTTATTACTCCCGAAAAATATTTATTGTTTTTCCACATCTTTTATGTTGCTATGTTGCTTCTTCCTCGGCTTCAAAACAAATATTACCATAACAAAAAAGTCATATTACAATCCAAAAATGAAATATTAAACTACATGTTATCCCGAAACAATCAAACCTTGCCCAAAAATGAAAGCAAAAGTGGCAAACAAAATTTTGAATCTAATAGTCATCAGGATTAATCTGGGAGTAGCACAACCAATTATGGCTGCAGCTAACAAAAACACAAGCCTCATAGGAGAATATATGGTTCCACTAGTCATGGAAAGTCGATTCAGCATCGTATATCTGACGTTTGATGAAGCAAACTCCCACTTGAGGAGAAATGTTACCAACATGTTCTAAAATGCTCTACAATTCTTTAGAAGAGTTACGGAGAATCCCAAGGCTCGTATATCAAGATTTTTGGACATATGTGTAACTATCGAGTATCGAGGGTTGTCAAGCGAAGCAATCAGACTAAGGCTCTTTCCATACACATTGAGAGACTCAACAAGAGAGTGACTAATCCGCCGCAGAGCATCACTACATGGAACCGAGTAAAAAATTCCATAGCAAATATTTCTCTTCAAAAAGGATGAAAAACTAAGGGATGAGATTACTACTTTTCAACAACTGGACTCAGAATGCTATTCAAAGGCTTGGGAATGACATAAAGGGTTATTCTATCAATTTCTACAACACAGATTGCAGAAGTGAACTTCAGGTGAAATACTTCTACATTGATCTTAAGTAGGGTTAACGTGGACTTTGCATGCAATGATTTTATCATTAAAAAAAACTATAGATCAAGTTTATCAAATTATGGAGGATCTAGCATTCACTAGTGCGCTTTGACCTACAGAAAGGACGAGTGGAAAGAAAGCTACTGGGGTATTCGAAGTTGATTCTCTGATTGCATTTTCAACATAGTTGGCATCAATGGCACAGATAGTGGATCAGATGAACACAAACCAGACAGCGGGACCGAGATGCAAACATTGTAAAGAGAACCACGAGAGTTTTGATTATAATGTAGGATATCCTTTTGTTCTGACAATGGAAGATGTGAACTACACTCAAATTTCTCAAAGACAACAACACAATCCAAATCCTAACACCTATTACCCAAGCTTTCAGTAGAGTAATAATCAGGGGGCCAGATAATGCCATAGTCTACATGACCAAGTTTTTAGTGAACTAAAAACAAGTCTTTGTTAGAAGATCTTGTTACTAAATTAGCGAAGATATTTACCCAACGCATGTAAAGAATAGATAAAACCTTGCAAGCTTAGGGAGCTGCCATCAAGAACTTGAAAAATTAGATAGGAAAAATAGGGAAAGCACTTTCAAAGAGACTACTAAGAAACATTGCCCATTGATACAGAGACAAATCCTAAACAGTAGGTAATGGTAGTGGAGATAGTAGAGGAAGAGCGGATTGAGGCAATAACTACCTGTAGTGGAGTTCAACCGTCAGAGATTAATGTAAAGAGACCAGTTGCTAATAAAGAGAATGTACATACCACGGTAGAGAAGCAATTGGAGAAACCAAAGCAGAACAAAGAAGTGGAAACAGAAAGAGTATTAGAGGATCCAAAGGTTAAAGAAACTGCTCCTATTAAAGAATTTGTGCCACCACTACCTTTTTCACAAAGACTACAAAAGAGAAAGCTCGATGACCAATTCGAGAAGTTCCTGGATATACTGAAAAAGCCCCACATTTACATCCATTCATCGATGCAATTCGATAGATCCCAATGTATGCAAAGTTCCTAAAGAACATGATATCTAAGAAAAGAAAGCTTCCAGACCAGGAAGAGTGGTATTGACTGAGGAAAGCAGTGCAAGGTTACAAAATAAATTGCCGGCAAAACTCAAAGACCCAAGGAGTTTCACTTTAGCTATTTCACTGGGCAAGGGATTTCATTTTCATGCTTTATGCGATATAGGTGCAAGTATAGCTTCCAGACTAGGAAGAGTGGTATTGACCGAGGAAAACAGTGCAAGGTTACAAAATATGTTGCCTCAAAGACCCAAGGAGTTTCACTTGACCTATTTCACGGGGCAAAGGATTTCATTTTCATGCTTTATGTGATATAGGTGCAAGTGTAAATTTAATGTCTTTGTCTACTTTTAGAAAACTAGGAGTTGGAGAAGTTAAAGGATCTAATGTAATGCTGCAATTGGTAGATAGAAGCATCAGATACCTGTGGGAAAAGGTTGAGGATGTCCTTATCAGGGTTGGGAAGATGACCAAAATATGCCAATAATATTAAGTTGACCTTTTTAGCAACAAGTTGAACTTTGATTGACATGGAGAAGGGTGAGCTAACTGTGAGGGCGGAGGATGCACATGAGATCTTTAAACTATATAATCCATTGAAGCAACCATTAGTACTAGAGGATGTCAAATATATTGCTGAAGAAGTGCAACAAGGCTCGAAGGAGACAGAACCTAAACATCTAAGAAGCCTTGGATGAAAGGAGAATAGAGAGTTCAAGGCTTGGAAGGCAAAAAGAAGATATAAAGTTAGTAATTCAAGGAGTGTAAGGTTGCAATACTCCAGCATAAACCACCATAATCAATCACTCTGTACAGTCTAGCTAAAGACTATAAATAAGTGCTCATTCGGCAATTTTCTAACTCTTCTTTTACTTTGCTTTCTGTACTGCATATAGATTTATTATTAATTTGTATTAGACTTAGGCACATTTCAATTTATAGGGTATGTCCTATTATGTTTTGCCTAGCTCCTTGAGTTTACTGTAGGTTACTTCAATTGTTTGGGCTAAGTTACACATGTTCTAGGTTATTTGACCTTTAACGTTTAATTTGATCGCTATGTGTAGGAACATGACGTCATGGAATACTCAAACCAATATAGACTAAGGAAAAAGCATGATGAGTGAGATAGTCTAGCCGTCACCAATAGTATCTCACACATTCAACATAACCTTCTTCCTTCTCTTCCATTTTCCTTTATATTCTTACTTGTGTTTTAAGACATTGAGGACAATGCCAATTTTAAGTTTAAGGGTGGGAAAAACAATGAGTTTTACTTTTCATGCGTTTTTGAGTGTTTGTATGTTTTGTTTTCGTTATCGCTTTAGTATATAATAGAAAATTATAAAAAATGGAAAATTTTGAAGAATTTCAAAAATATTTCTTTTTTAAGTTGTATGTTTGTGTGGGTTAGACAGTCTGGTCAACAATGATGGTTTAATTTGAGATTCGGTGTTGATTTATGAACTGTGTATATGATGCATGTTAGACCGATTGAAGCTTAAACTTGCAGAATTTGATATTATACATGCAAAAAAATTGAGTTTTATATCATGATGCAATAAGTTGATTCATAGACTGGATAGGTTGGAAGATTCAACATAGATGCCAAACCCAAACCATGCTAAATTATTTATTCTTAGACCAAATTTAGCACAGTTTGTAGTCTTATGGTTGCAAGAAGATGTGGATGTGAATGTGGATTCCTAGTGTGAAAAAGCTATGTGCAGATTATCTTAGACTAACAAGATTAAATTGGGCGAAATTCTTAGGTTCCCTAACACTTGTTTAAAGGAATTTGACTTTTGATGAAAGACAATTAGCCTAGTCGAGCCTTGGCGGTCGAAGCAATGAAATAAATGGAAAATCTTTGTTTATTGATGTATGACTTGTAATTAGTAACATCCACCTGAACTAAAGAGGGTGAGGGTAGCAATGAAATATTCGATCTTAAATTACACATCGCAAATGAGTGAAAAAAAAAGAAGAAGAAAATTGGTGGTGTGTAAATCATACGAGAAATGACAGGATATATTTGACCATAGAGGATTGGGAATTGAAACAACTTGTGTATTCATGATTGATTAATTAATACTTCGTACACACATCAATTTTATATTGAAATAGTGGATATGGTTTGGTGTTGCAACTTTGAAGCATGTTCGTGGATTTAACATTGAGGTCTTGAATATTGAAGTAAAAATCCAGATTGTCTAATAAAATAGTTCTGCATGATGCTTATGTGTTTGTTGTTATTTAGGTGATATTTTTGTTTGACGACAAAAAATGTTTAAGTTTAGAGGTGTTCACGCCGATCGCTAATCTCGAGGTTATTTCTCAAATGGTTGTCTCTCCAATGATCCTCCACCCACAATATTCCTCACTAGATGTTCATTTGCCTCCTGCCACTTTTTATTGCACTTCTCGTGTATCTCATCCACCAGATAGGTATAGTTTTTCTCCCATAGCTCTTTGTCTATTACCTTTAACATAGTTTCTATCCCCTTCCTATAGACAGGCTATGAAACAAGAGTGTTAGCAACAGATAATGAATGCAGAACTTGAGGTTCTTGAGACCAACCAAACATAGGATGTATTATACCTTGTCCACAGACTGTGAAATCCATTGGAAGTAAATGGGTATATTCAGTCAAGTTTCATTTTGATGGTTCTCTTGAGCACTATAAGGCTCGACTGGTTACCATAGGTGACCGTCAAGAGTATGGAATTGACTACGAAAAGACATTTGTTCCTCTGGCTAAAATGACCATCGTTCATCTATTGTTATCTTTTGCCGCTTCTCAATCTTAGTCTCTACATCAAATGGATGTAAAAAACACATTCTTACATGGTGACCTCAAAGAAGACATTTATACGAAGCTTCCATTTTGGTATGCCTCTTCTCTCAGCTAACTCTGTATGTAAGCTAAAACATTTTTTGTATGGTCTTAAGCAAGCTCCTCGACCTTGGTTTTACAAGTTTCGCTATGCTCTCTTGGATTTCTCCTTTAGTAAGAGTCAATATGATGCATCTTTGTTTCTTCAACAAGGTACTGTTGGCATTGTTCTCTTGTCTGTCTATACGAATGATATTATTATCTTTGGATCTGATCACACTCTTATTCAGAAGCTTCAGCAGTATCTTAACTCCGTATTTCATATAAAAGACCAGTGAATTGACTTACTTTCTTGGTTTAGAGGTTTATATTACACCACATAGTATTTTCTTGAATTAACACAAATATATTCAGGAATTGATTTAGTTGGGTATGCCTCCTTTGTCGATACTCCATTAGAGCTTAATGTCAAATATCGAAAAGACGAAGGTGGTTTACTTCAGATCCTACTTTTTATCGAAAATACCCATGTGGCTTCATGTATCTCACTATTACACGCCTGGATATTTCCTTTGCCGTCCATACTATAAGCAAATTTATGGATGCTCCTCATCATCATTTGGTAGCTGTCCGCAACATTATTTGCTATCTTATTGGGAC
>NW_019254948.1:16308-19589 GCF_002742605.1 Olea europaea var. sylvestris | reverse complement strand
AAAAAAATAAAATAATAATAATAATAAAAAATAAATCAAACACGCACGCACAAATTATTAATATTCAAACCAAACACAGATTCAATTATAGATTTCGCCCATATAGAATTCACAGAAAAATACAAATACAGCAAAACCCATGATGGATTATCACTCTAAAAGACAACTAATCAAGATCCATCCAAATATAAAGGAAACACCAAACACAACCATTAATGATAAATCACTGCTTCGTGATTTCAAATTTATGTGACTTCTCAGAAGGGAAATGATCAATTCATGTCTAACGGGAAAAACCATTCTCGGTGCCATACATAAAATGAAAAGAAAAGAGAATTCACAGTTGTGATCATCACTCTGACCCTGAAAAAATCCCACAAGATAAAGAAAAGAAAAGAGAATTCAATTTTGATCATCTCTTTAATCATCCTAATGAACCAACAAAGAACGTTATTGTAAAGATAAAGAAATTATACAAACGAGAGAGAAAATTGTCTCTCTGAGAACAGAATTTCTGAAATAAACACACATAAAATGAGAACCCTAAGAGAATTCACAAAAACAAACCAGTGACCCAAATTTTGATTACCAGTTGGACTAAAGAACAAAACCTTGAAACTATCCTTCAAGATTCCTTCTATGCATGAATAAAGAACACGATTGTCGTACTGGAATCCATCTTCAGAAATCCTTGTCTAGTTCTTCTTGACCGAGAAACCCCAAGCCTCACTTTGAAGAACTAGGGATTATAGTAGGTTCTACATAACGGTCTTATTTTTATAAATTTCATAATACGCCGTTGGATTAAGAACAAATAAACGGTTCAGATTTTAGGGAGCTTCCAAGTAAATTACAAGCCCCTTGCAAAATTTACCGTTGGATTGACTTTTATTCCTTCTGTGGAGAAAATAAAAAACTTCTTCAATTTATTTTCTTTATTTTTTGTCATTATATATTTACAGTCTAAAAAAGGTATTAATTTGAGGAAGCCTCTTTTGCGTGTTTTGTTTAATTTTAATAATTTTAAACAAAATTTATCAAACATTGACAATGAAAATGAAAAGTCCAATTGTATTCTATATGTAAAAAATTAAAACTTGTTGTAGCAAGCATGTAAATTAAAAGAAGTTGAAATTACTAAATTTTCTCTTTTTTTTAAAAAAAAATTTTTTGATATTAATTTCTTTCTCGAAATGTCATTATTTATGTTAGTTTGTCAATTGAACTCCTAATACAATCAAAGATAATGCCAAATCAAATGAGAAATTAAAAATCGAAAGAGAGTTTACGACAGAAAAGAGCTCTGAATCAATCATACAAAAAAGTCCTATACAACTAAAGATTCTCAAACTAGCAATATTATGCTCATTTGGAAGAGGTTCCTACACAGAATTTTTTTCTGAGTTTAAATTTAAAATTTGTTTAATTGAATGAATTACAATATAATAATGAATTTTTCATATAAAATTTATGTGTTTGTCATGTCATAGATTAAGCAGATGATGATTGATACACCCACGCGTTGAAATTTTAACTACTATTTTTCAATTAGGTATAAAAAATGAAAACCACCTAGGGTTGATGATTTTTACATTCAAAAGATTAACTTGTGCATTAGTATGGGTGAAAACATTGTTGGAGAGTGTAGTTTAAGTAAAATTTCATGTCGATCATAAAAAATTATTTATGAATAATGACATTCCGAGAAAGAAATTAAGTGCTATATTGTTTAGTCTATTTTGAATGTGTTTCAATTACGTTACCTGATTAGTTCCTATCAGAGAACTTAATAACCACACTAAAACTCGCATTCATATATTTTCTGTCAATGGGATTTTAAATTATTCAAGCTATCGTCAACAAAGTTCGATAATTAAAATGAAACTTTACCTGAAGTACTACAACAAATTGTGCTTATTACTTAAATATGTGAGGGATAATTGTATCGAAGGTCCCGATTTTTTTTTAAAATGTACATATTATACCCAAATCTTTAAATTTCAGTAGCAAATGATCCAAAGCTTTCAAAATTGTGGTGAATGAATTGTTAGTTGACCAGAGTCGGCGTTCAACCATAACTTGATGTAACTTTTAAAAGGGGAAATAGACTTTTAACCTTTGATTAATTAAAAATTTGCATTGTAGGTCCTAAAGCTTTCATGATGTGCAACGGAGGTCCCAAACATTTAATAAATAGATGTTGGATGACCTCTAACGACTTTCATCCAAAAAATTATCAACTCACCAAAATTATTCGTCTTCCCAATTCACTTAATCACCCAACCCCAACGCCTAATCCCTAGCTCAAAAGTGTGTTGAAGTGGTAGCAAAATAATTATAAGCATTATTTTAGTTTGGAATCTTTGGATACTTAATTTTTAGATTTAGATTTCTAGTGAGCGTTATTATCCTAGTTGAAGTTTAGAGGTTGAGACATTCAAACTTAGGAAGAATCATATCGAAGTAATGACTTTCATTAGTGATATTTAACCAAACTTGACTGTGAAACAAAAGAGCATAGTGTAATCTACCTTACAATAAAAACCATGGGTAATTGATTGAAAAACTAAGTACATACACACATCGATCGAGCATAAAATAAATAAAGAATTTGTTTTAGTTGAATTACTCTTATCTCCTATTGTTACTATAAAAGGAATTAACCGTTTAGTTCTTGCCCATAAAACAGACATTTGCAGAGTCTGTAGGTGATTGGTACTTCAATTGAAACACAACAAAGCATGTTTGGATTTTGGTTGTGGATGATACAGTTAAGCTTACTTTGGGCTCACTAAAATCCCTTTTCATCTCCATCAACAATTGTCTTAGTAATCAATCCAAATATTAAATTGCAGGTACATGCAATGTAGCTGTTACCAATTCTTAGAGAATATGGTGAGTTAATATCCTTTTGCACGTTATAAAATGTATGCACAATGTTGAATCATATTACAAAATTTGGCTATCCTACATTTATGTACCGGGTTTTGATTGACATTTTATGTCCATAAGAACTTAATGTGTAATAACAATGAAATGATGGTGATCAATTTGTTCATTTTTAAAGTCTGGGGATTAACTTGCAAGAGAGTAATAAAATGGAGACTAACGATTTCTCATTGGAGCAGGATTCAAAATCTATATAATTATAGGTTTTGACCTTGCGTGATAATTCTAAAATCGTCAAGCATATTTATCATATTAAAGATTTTAAGATCATTACAACCGGCTTACTTTTGTAATGTTGTAATTTTAAGAGATTTAGGGTGCTTTTGATTACA
>NW_019254948.1:7178-15424 GCF_002742605.1 Olea europaea var. sylvestris | reverse complement strand
TGGGATTTATAGATAGTTGGAAGATATGTGTGTGGATGAGGACTCTAACAAAAAATAAACGCAATTCACATTTTGGAATATGAAAAAGAGGTGACAATTAACACGTAGAGAGAGAATTTCTTTTATTTTTCAAAAACGAGTATGATCATAATTAATTATTGATGGAAATCAAAAGATTACATCAATTGATATAATTAACTCTAATACTTTACTTGTTAAAAACTTTCTTTAAAGAAAAAATCAAATGAAATATAATTTTTCCGGTTTCTTCAAAATATTTTCTTAAGTTGCTACTTTAAGGTATTAGAAAATATTGCATAGTCAATCAATAAGAAATTAAAAACCATACTTTTTGAAAAATGTTTTCAGTATAAAATTCAAATGTTTGTTTGAAGTCTAATTTGACGCAAAGGAGACGATAACAAAAGCGAACTCGATGATGCGAAGGAAGCGCCGTCTTAATGATCTGATTTTAGATATGGACCGAATATCTAAAAATGGATATCAACCAAAGAGAGCAAAAGAGGTGTCAGTGGTGCCTTTGGACGGTGACAGTGGTGGTTATTGGGTAGTGGTTTAAGGCTAGTTGCCGATGGTGGTTCAATTTGGCTGTGTGTGTATGTGTTTTGTGTATGAGTAGAATCAAAAGCAGTATTTTAAACAATATAAAGGTATAATGGGTGAGTTCGAAACCTTTGAAAGAAAGAGAAGTGGTGGGGTAATTTTTCAACGGAAAAAAACTTCAAATTTGACATGAATGTTTAGAATCAAGTCCACTATTCCGCAACGAGTAAAACTTCACCCATTTGTTATTGAATAATGCTATTTAGACTTATTGAAATTACATTCCCAGTTTAGATGGCGTTAATGTGACATTAAATGATTGATGAAATAAATAAGTCACTTAGCCCATGTTTGAGCCACATTCTAGAAAAAAATGCATTAGTCATATCAAATCAATGAGAAATGAATGATTAAAAAATAAGGAAAATTTTATATTTGCATGTAATATTATTTTATTAAAAAATGTGTGGTTGAAATTATGTCAAATCACTGTTAAAAAATGTATTCAAATTTGACATGAATGTTTAGAATCAAGTCCACTATTCCGCAACGAGTAAAACTTCACCCATTTGTTATTGAATAATGCTATTTAGACTTATTGAAATTACATTCCCAGTTTAGATGGCGTTAGTGTGACATTAAATGATTGATGAAATAAATAAGTCACTTAGCCCATGTTTGAGCCACATTCTAGAAAAAAATGCATTAGTCATATCAAATCAATGAGAAATGTATGATTAAAAAATAAGGAAAATTTTATATTTGCATGTAATATTATTTTATTAAAAAATGTGTTGTTGAAATTATGTCAAATCACTGTTAAAAAATGTATTTTTTTTTAAAAATAATATGGTTCAAACAAGCCCTTAATTTCACTTTTCATTCAACATATCATTTAATTTAGTGTGGCTATATAGCATTATTTTCTGTCCTTTTAACAAAAATTGTCAATTAACATAAATAGTTACCAAAACCAATTTTTTTGTAATTTAGTGCTTGGTTGATAACTTTATTATAATTGTATCACTTTTCAATTGATTATACTTCAAGTTTTATCACAAATATGAAATTCTCAACTTTTGTCATACATGTCATATAATTCAATGATGTGGGCCAACAGGATGAAATGGAAAAATACTAGATTAATCCATTCATCACCATAGGCCCATTCATCACCATAGGAGGGTCATTTGTGTGTCATGAAAATCACCATCAACATTCTTTAACTTAATTTAGTGTGGCTATATAGCATTATTTTCTGTCCTTTTAACAAAAATTGTCAATTAACATAAATAGTTACCAAAACCAATTTTTTTGTAATTTAGTGCTTGGTTGATAACTTTATTATAATTGTATCACTTTTCAATTGATTATACTTCAAGTTTTATCACAAATATGAAATTCTCAACTTTTGTCATACATGTCATATAATTCAATGATGTGGGCCAACAGGATGAAATGGAAAAATACTAGATTAATCCATTCATCACCATAGGTCCATTCATCACCATAGGAGGGTCATTTGTGTGTCATGAAAATCACCACCAACATTCTTTAATCGAAATTCTGTTAATCAACTTTATTCAAGGACCTTCATCTATTTGTATCCAAGTGTGATTGTTGTCAAACGAGTAATATATCTCGAAAGCATGATATTCTATCAAGTTATATCTTGAAAGCATGATATTGCTTGGTTTTGCTCGAAGAGTACCAAAGTGTAAACTTGGTGCTGTTAATAAGTGCAATTCTTCATACAAATGTTTGTTTATTTCTCAATTTTATATTGATTTTTTCTTTATTTTATATATATATTTTTTTTGAGACAGGCGTGAGCTTTAACAGAGAATGAGGAGTTGTGGATCAAAAGATATGAATGGAGGAGGCTCGGGATCAAAAAGATGCGATAGGGGATAAAAAAAAGTTAGATTTGGACTTAAATTCGTAAAAATATCTACTTATGGCTGCTTCCAAATTTATTTTGTTGGAACTTTTTCAAACTTTAGCAATTTCGACATTTTGCTTGTGTAAGAATTTTAATGACATTTTGGACATTAATGGCTGTAAACTTGGTGCTGTTAATAAGTGCAATTCTTCATACAAATGTTTGTTTATTTCTCAATTTTATATTGATTTTTTCTTTATTTTATATATATATTTTTTTTGAGACAGGCGTGAGCTTTAACAGAGAATGAGGAGTTGTGGATCAAAAGATATGAATGGAGGAGGCTCGGGATCAAAAAGATGCGATAGGGGATAAAAAAAGTTAGATTTGGACTTAAATTCGTAAAAATATCTACTTATGGCTGCTTCCAAATTTATTTTGTTGGAACTTTTTCAAACTTTAGCAATTTCGACATTTTGCTTGTGTAAGAATTTTAATGACATTTTGGACATTAATGGTACATTTTTCAAAACGACAAGGAGAAAAGATAAAAGAAACTTCTGAAATGATACGGGAGAAATTAAGAGGACATTTAGCCTTATTTAGTATTCATTAAAATTATAATTCGTTTTTTCCCCTCTTCTTAGTACTATTCTAAAATACATTTTTTCCAAATTCTCATTATAATGGAGGGTCAAACAATGGCTTAATAATTTCAACTCATTCAAATTCGCGTAATATAGCTAAAATGAGTTTTATCATTTTTCATACTATAGAATGTAGTTGAATTAATTTTATAAATTCAATCTTTTTTATCAATTTCAATATTTAAAATATAGTTATACTTCATTTTCATTGTCAAGTTTAAGTGAATTTTATTTAAAAAATTATTTAAATTGAGAAAAATAGGTTAGAGATTTCCAATAATAATGATCAGTTTTCCACATTAATGTTTTTGTGGTTATCCATATTATATTGACAAAAATTTAAAAAAAAAAACTAAAATTTGTATTTTCGAAACAATAAAACTTAAACCCAACAGTAAAATTCGGCACTCGCTTGTAATTTACAACTAGCAAGTTCCTGAAATATGAACCGTTTATTTAGAAATAATCCAACGGTGGAATTGAAATTGATGGAAATACGACTGTTATGCATTACTTTTATATAACCCCCATGTCCCTCAACTAGAGGTGAGTCTTTGGGGTTTTCTATTAGCGTTTTGAGTGATGAGTTTAGGGGTTCTCTATCATGAAGAACTACAAAAGTATTTCTGAAGACGGATTCAAGTACTACAACAAATAAAACAGGCGAGTTTAAAGACAAATACAATAATTTCTTTACTAATATAAGATGATTGTTCTTATTCCTGCATAGAATGAATCTTGAAGGATAGCTAAAATTCGGGGTTTTCCTTCTCTAGTCCAAAAGATCAATTTTAAACACTAGAGTTTTTTTGTCCATTTTCCGAGTGTTTTTAGTGTATGTATTTTTCCATCAAGAAGAATTGGAAGAGGATTTTTGACGATGAATTCAAGTGCTGTTCCAGATCAACGAGAAGTAAGTTAATAATAAGATATTTAACAAAAAAACAGGTAAGTCACATTTTCACAATTATTTCTATAATTTCTTTATATACATGATGATAAATCGGGTTCCAATGGATTCTGTTTTTGTGAATTTTCTGATGCTTTTCATTGAATCTCTAAGTTATGGGATTCAGCAATTGTGTTATCTTTTGTTTCCATTAAATATTATTCTTTGTTGGTTCATTAGAATGCATCTTGTAAGAAATTTTCTGGGTTGAATTCATGGTCAATTTTGGGTTTCGCTATGATTATTTCTGTGAAATCTATGTGAGTTTCAGGTGGATCTTTAATGGTTGTGTTTGGTGTTTCTTTTCGTTCAATGTATGGCTATTTCAGCAATTGTATACCTAGAGTGATAATGTTCTCTATTGTTTATGTAATTCCTTTGTCTTTATAATTGAGATCTTTTTTGGTGCAATTGGATGGGTCTTGAAGTATTTACCCTTTTGGACTGATAATCAATCTTGGATTATACTGTATTTGTTTTGTTCTTTGAATTTTATATTGGTTGAATCTTTCATGAAATTTGTATTTGATTTGAATATTGATTAGTTTTGGGTTCACTTTTCGTTTTATGTATGCTTACTTCAGCAATTGTGTTCTAACTTCTAAGTGTATCATGTTCTCTTTGTTTCTTTAATTTTTACATTTTTGGTGTATTGTCTTGAATCTTGATTACCATGGGTTCAATTTTCTGTTTGTTAGATTTATTTATGTGAATTCTCCATGCATTTTCGGTGCATCTAAAGAATTTGTGCTTTTTGTGTTTGGATCGAATAAGTATAACTAGTAAGTTGGTGGGTATTCTTTTTATTTTTTGTATGCTTATTTCAACAGTTTTTTTTTCTTGCTGTGATCGTTATGATTAAGTTCTTTTTGGTACATTTGGGTGAATATTGAAGGATCTTTGTGGGTCTTGTTCTTTAGATGATGATCAATCTTGGATTTCAATGGATTTGTTTCTGTGAATTCTTCATGGGTTGAATTTTTAACGTACTTTGTGCTTTTATTTTTGGTTTATACCCTTTTTCTTTCTACGTCTAGTTATTTTGAAAATTATATGTACGTCTAGTTATTTTGAAAATTATATGTTCTCACTACAATGTTCTCTTTGTTTCTATAATTTCAGTGTTCTTATAATATTCTTTGATGTTGCATTTGGATGAATTTTGACGGATCTTTTTCGGATTTTGTTCTTTGGAGCGATGATCAATATTGGGTTTCATTGGATTTCTTTATGTGAATTTTATGTGAGTTGAAATTTCAATGTAATATGTTCTTTTGTGTTATGTTTGTTGTGGATCCTTTTTGACAAGAGGAAGAACTTGTTTCCGCTCTCAAGTGAAGAAGGTATGAAACGACGGGACCAACCAGGTTTGAACTTGTTTTGCGCTTTATGTTCATTTTAAAGATGTGATGTAAAAGCATCATTTTATTAATGCTTGCTTACTTTGTTAATCAAATTAATTAGGAAGAGAGTGGTACAGAGAGAGATTCAAATTTTCGTGTGATGATACCTTCTCATCCTTCTTAATTTTTCTATATTCTTGTACAAATTGAATTTGAGTTAGCTTATAGCAATCTTTTTTCTGAGTTCATTTAGGTTCTATAATTTCACTTTTATGATTACGTTCTTTGTTGGGATGGATTTAGAATGATCTTTTTCAGGTTTTGTTCATTGGTCTGATCAGCACTTCAAGTGTCAGTGGCACTGAGAAAGGTTTTTTTCTTACCAACATGAATTGATTTGCTTCCAACGTTGGTAGCGCTAAAAAGGGTTTCACTGGATTAGTTTCTATAAAACCTCTGTGGGTTTTTGATGATTTGATGGAATCTGCTTGCGTTTTGGATCACCATAAGTTGAACTGATCCAAAGTAGTGAGTGATTCTGGGTTGCCATGTTGTTTGATGTTGTTTTACCTAATTATTTTATCCATAATATTAGGAAGTGTTTAATTTTCGTTTTTGCAAATAAACATATCTTGTTGTGAGTATTGAATTATTATTAGTTCCCCAAAATCAGTGCTTTCGATTATTAACATGAGATTTCAAATTTTGAGATTAATTTCTCGAAGTTGGAGGTTTTTCATTCATCTACGAAGTTTGCTCAAAGCCTTGTAGTTCCTTCCCTTTTCAGTAAGGAGACTAAATCCCTTTTGAATAGGACTAAAAAAAGAGTCGTGGTTAAAATTTTTTGGGTCCCATGAAATGTGATTAAAATTAATTGGGTTGACTTTAACTTGATATTTTAATTGGATTTTAATCCAAATCAAACATGAGTTAAATTTAACATGTTTTTTTAAAATTTGAGATTTTTTTCCTTTCGAAATTTTTTTCTATAAAACTCTATTTCTGCTTTAACCCTTTCCAGCAAAGATTCAAGCCTCCATTATTTATCTCGAATGACACTTTAAACATAATGGTGGGTGATTAAAATTTTCTTTTTATTTTGCAAGTAATTATTGAATAGTATGGATCATCAGTTCATGTTGCATTTTTGGATTCTCAAATATAGATAGTAAAGTGCATGCTCCAATGATTGAAATAGACTTGATGGTGTAGGAATTTATTAGATTCGATTGCAAAAAGATTATTGTGAATCATAATCCTCTTATTGAGCTCCTTTCTTTCCAATTAGTACTCTATTGCCAGAAAGGATTGGTAAGGAGTAGCAGAGAGCAACCCGTTACTGCCGTTTCTCCCGAAGTATGACAATAAATATATATCATATTTGTACTAACAAATATATCACACAAAAACGTGTGATTCATGTTTAGATTTGTTAGAGCTACAAACAGGAAATTTCTTCACTAGATATGGAGGAGCTTCCAAACCTACTGATGCAATCTACTTCTTTTTGTCGTGAACACTCATTTGCATACGAGTTCTTTTTACAAACATATCTTATCAATTCTGAGTGTCTTTTTTTCTCTTGTTTCTTAAGAAGGTGACTTAGGTAATAATAAATCATGAAGAATTTGGGGTGTAGTGTTTCTATAATAAAAAAAATATCAAACTTAGTGAAAATTCAATTAGGTACATAATCTTTGTCATTGCACTTTTACTATGTGAATTAATTATATTGCTAAAATGTCCACTTGTTGACAAATGTTTGTTCTTTTTTACTACGAAACAATCATCACAATATATGATCACACTTAGAAAGTAAGATTAAAAGCAAGGAATAGATTAGCAGAGGAACGGAATATTTTATTTGACAACCAATGGAGAAAGTATGTCCGATTGCAACAAAACAACTGAACTCTTCAACCTGAACCTGTCGGACACCTTGAACCAATGTTTGATTCGATGAAAGAAGCTCCAAAATTTCTCCACCTAAAAAATAAGTACGACTGCAACAAAACAATTGAACTCTTTAACCTAAACCAAACTTCTCCTATCACACACAACTCTTCCTCTTCCACAATACACCCAAACATTAGGTTTCCAAAGCACATCTTGATAATGACATCCTAGCAGTTAAATACTGGAACTTGTATAATTAACGCCTCTCCAATACAACGCGAACGCCCTTGTGGACATTCAAGTCTCCACCTGCTCCAGAGAATATGTATCCCTGGAATCAAGAGTACTCAATTTGACTCTTCCAACACCAACTACCCAACAACAATACCTTGCATCATCGTACAAACTCAATTGGGACACATAGAACGTACAAGTTATATCCAAAATTCACTCCTCGCTAGGTTTGGATTCCAAGTCAGAAATTGCCAAAAGATCTCCATCATCACTTAAATAGTCCTCGGCTCTATGTTGGCCTCATCCAAAATGTTTGATTGTTTCCCATCCTTTGCTCTGCAACTTCTGTGGAATCTCTCTTGATGTGTCTTTTTTCTTCTTGCAAGAAAAACAAAATTGATTGCTGAAACTTGACCTCAACTTACTCCTTCGTATGAACTATAAGAACTTGTCCATCTTCTCTATACAAAATTGTGTCCATAAACGAAGCTGATAGCGAAGACAACCGAATTAAGGCCAAATCTTCTTCTTCATACTTTACCGCAATGACTCCAAATCAGCGACGATCTTCTTAAACACAGCCAGCTGATCTTCTAAAGATTCATCTTCTGCCATGCGATGAGAATACAGCTGTTGTCTTCTCCTTCTGATCCTTCCATTGTTTCTCCTCTTGTCAAATCCCAACAACGCATCATCCAAATCGTCTGGTCAATACAGCTCGTATCTTCACT
>NW_019254948.1:0-1118 GCF_002742605.1 Olea europaea var. sylvestris | reverse complement strand
TGATTTATCACTTATGTTGGGACACAATTTAATTTTCATGGATTTGTTGATGTTGTTGACCTAGGTTTGAAGGGAAGGTTAGTGCTTGTCTTCATAGAAGTGTGATGATTTGGAATTCTCAGATCCTAGCGTTAATTGAAAGGGTTTGAGTTAAAGAGTCTAAAACGGGCACTGATCATCTTCAAAATAAACAAATAAATAAATAAAAATCAAGATATCATACATTCTTTTTTACTTCTTTTCGTAGCTGTTATGACCCAAGTGATTAAGCTTGTAAGGGTACTTGGTGCCCTAAAGTCATCTAACTCTGTAGTCATCATCCTAAAACTCACTACAGGGGTTATCTAGAAAGTTTAATGGAAAGAAGTTTTGCACATAAGATGTTTAAAAAAAAAGAATGAACAGTTAGATTCTCATATCAAAAGAAAAAGTGACATATCTTCTACTTCTCTTCGTAGTCTTTTTGACTCAGGTTATTAAGCCTGCAAGAGTATCAAAAAACATGATGTCCTATAGTTGTCTGACTTGGAAGTCATCGGTCTAAAGCTCGCTACAGGGGTAATTTGGGAAGCTTAATGGAGAGAAGTCTTACACAAGGAAGAAAAAAAGAGAGATCAAAAGTGAGATGGGCCTAGTAATGACATTGAGTTTTGAACTCTAGAGATTGGCGGTATGGTTATGAGAAAGACTTACTATATTTCTTTCTAGGTTTACAAGTATCTAATTCTGAACACTTGTGCAGAAAAATGCATCATAATGATTTTTAGGAACGACTTATGTACTAAAAATACCTCGGGATTGGAGAGAAAAGCTAAGGAGTGATTGTTACACGAAATGTGTGAGGAAAAACTGACCACAAGAGGATCCACACTATGAATAAATCAATAACACTTGATTGGTTGTATTCTAATATAGGTGTTAGTTCAATGTTGGCTAATCTCATACCCACACTAAATCGAGCATCAGATAAGCAAAAAAAATTTATTTTTGATATTGTTTGGATCTTTCTAAAATATTGCTTAAATTCGAACCTGGGGCATATTGTAAGTAGTTCAACTTTGAGTCTTCTATTTGTGATTTGTTAGGTTAGAAATGTGTCATACCTAAGTTTTATTTTG
>NW_019254947.1:0-1172 GCF_002742605.1 Olea europaea var. sylvestris | reverse complement strand
AAGGTCGAATCAATCAAATAATTTGATATATCTAATAATTAAAATTAACACCGTTATTCCCCAACAATGGCGCCAAAAACTTGTTCGTCAAAATCCCGCAAGCGTACAGGTTCATTGTACAAGTAATAATCGTGATGAGAGAGTTATCATCTCATAGGGAATAATGATCAATTTTAGTATATTTGATATATTTAAATTCGTATTTGTAACCAAAAGACGATCGAATGAATATCTAAATAATTTTTATAACTAAAACTTTTGAAAACAATGAAAGTTGGTTTAAAAATCAAATGTCCGAACATATTGGATTTATGACGCCATTGATCAATTCTTAGTGCTAATTCTCAACCAGAAATAATTATCTTAATTCATACAATTGATAATTCCACTTTTATTTATTATTCTTTTCCAAGATATAATAAACTTATGGTTACCACGAGACAATCATATTTCTAGTCTGAATTCATATGGCAAACATGCATTGACATTTGGGATTATCACATATGATCGCACACGTTATAAATATTATTTCCAATATTTTTTGTCCGTGTGTCCCAATAATAGTGTTCTACCAATAGTGAGTTTTCTAACACTATGAATAAGCAACTTATTGTTCTAATGGTGCGCAAACATTAAAACAACGTAACTAAACATATTAATGGAATCACAATGCACGATTTAACACAAAAACTCAAAGTCTCGAATTAGAACTAAAAATTAAACAATTTTGTCATTCATCTAATACATAAAAAGATTTAACCTAGCATAATGTTGGAATTAAACATATAAAAGAGGAAGGAGATCACAAAGAATCAAGGGAAGATGATTAATTTTCCAATTAAAGTTTCCGTTTTCTGTTCCTTTCCTTCCAAATTTCAGCTTGTGTTTGTTGTATATATATAAAATCAGCCCCCTTAGTTGACTCCAACAAAAGTGCCCAATCTGCCACCTTTTTTGTATGTGCGTATATATATACTAATAGAAGCCCCCTCTTGTAATGGGGAATACAGCTTAACAGCCTAAATAGAAGGAGGATTTTCCAAATTAGTCTAAGAAATAAAAACATTTGAAAACTAGTCTCCAAATGATCAATTTTCCAAAAATACCCTTAATAGAGAAATTGCAACCAAAGCCACTACAATGTCTAAAAACCTTCAAATAAATCCTCAAAG
>NW_019254946.1:0-1172 GCF_002742605.1 Olea europaea var. sylvestris | reverse complement strand
GCAATTTCCCTTCCATAAGTAGATCAAAGACTGAATTTTTCTTGAATCCCATAAAAAATCTTTTGCATACATAAACTTTTCTTGTGCCATAGATCATAAGGATAAAGAAAAGAGAGATCAATTATGAGTAAAGAAAAGGGTGACAGTCAACACCACAACCAAGATCAACCGCCGCCGCCGCAGTATGGAACATTTCAAGGTGTAGCCAATCACCCTGCTCCGCCAGCGATCGGTTTCCCTCAGCCTGTTCCGCCACCTGGCGCCACCGGAGCTCCTCCACCTCCATCTCAGTATTATGCTCATGCTTACCACGCTGTCCCAGGTATATAATTTAGCTACAACCCAGAAACAAGAAAAGAATTTTTAGTATTTGTGAGTCAACACCTTAGTTTCTAAGAATTTGCTGATCAAGTAATTGCATAAATGGGATGTTTAGATTATTGATGTTCTTAAAATTCACTTAAAATCTAATCTTTATCTCATTTCTATTCAAGAAATTCAACTTGCTAAAACGCTGGATTTATTTGGAATTACGACTTTAAAGGTTTTCGTTTGTTGAATAGGTATTATTGTGCCCCTTTTAAACAAATGGATCATGAGTAGCGTTGTTTCTAAATCTTGCCTTATTATTGTGTTAATCGCATTATATCATACGGACACATCAATTATGTTGGCAGTAAAATTTTGGCTAGAAATTGTAGAAATCCAAGATGATATCGTGTTTTGTTGTTGTAAGGAGATGCAATCACTTTACCCCAAAAGCTCTAGTTGATAGGAGAGGTGTAATCTAGTGCTACATCACCTATGATTTGGCCCGGGAATCCTCCCCAAGCAGAGGCGGAGCTAGGGGGTGGCAACCACCCAGCAACATTTTAAAATTTCTGAAATTGAAAAAAAATTCTTTTCCAATAAATATTTTGCCTCAAAATTTTTTCTCCCCTGCAACATGAAGATCATGGCTCCGCTAATTGCCTCAAGCACTATCCATCTGGGCTTTTACTTCGAATTATCCTTATGAAATAGGCAAACCCTTTGGTCAGTGATGCTCTACATCATGTTTTCTTTCTTCAATTACAGATAAATTGTTTTAGGTTTGTAGAACAATATTTCTGTACTAGTCCCACTTTTACTCTATGGTGAGTTAATTGATATTCTATTTCCTGTTTCTGCAT
>NW_019254945.1:0-1172 GCF_002742605.1 Olea europaea var. sylvestris | reverse complement strand
AACGCTTGGAGAGTCGGCGGACGAAGAATTGATTGTAACTTTTGCACACGGTGTCCGTTTTGGGCCCATAAGAACTTTTTGGATATGTAGCGACCGTTTTGGTTTGAACTCACCACATCGTCGTGACGTATGGGGGAGTTAAGCCATTTTTCCAAGAAATGAGCGCTTGTATATTAAGAACGCTTGGAGAGTCGGTGGACGAAGAATTGAGCATAACTTTTGCACACGGTGTCCGTTTTGGGCCCATTAGAACTTTTTGGAAATGTACCGACCGTTTTGGGTTGAACTCACCACTTCCTCGTGACGTACGAGTGATTTGGGCCATTTTTTGAAGGAATGAGTGCTTGTATATTGAGAACGCTTCGAGAGTCGGCGGACGAAGAATTGAGCGTTACTTTTGCACACGGTGTCCGTTTTGGGCCCATTAGAACTTTTTGGAAATGTACCGACCGTTTTGGGTTGAACTCACCACTTCCTCGTGACGTACGAGTGATTTGGGCCATTTTTTGAAGGAATGAGTGCTTGTATATTGAGAACGCTTGGAGAGTCGGTGGACGAAGAAGTGAGCATAACTTTTGCACACGGTGTCCATTCTTGGCCCATAAGAACTTTTTGGAAATGTACCGACCGTTTTGGATTGAACTCACCACTTCCTCGTGACGTACGAGTGATTTTGGCCATTTTTTGAAGGAATGAGTGCTTGCATATTTAGAACGGTTGGAGAGTCGGCGGATGAAGAAAATTGAGCGTAACTTTTGCACACGGTGTCCGTTTTGGGCCCATAAGAACTTTTTGGAAATGTAGCGACCGTTTTGGATTGAACTCACCACTTCGTCATGACGTACGAGCGATTTTGGCCATTTTTCGAAGGAATGAGTGCTTGCATATTTAGAACGGTTGGAGAGTCGGCGGACGAAGAATTGAGCGTTACTTTTGCACACGATGTCCGTTTTGGGCCCATAAGAGCTTTTTGGAAATGTAGCGACCGTTTTGGATTGAACTCACCACTTCATCGTGACGTACGAGTGATTTTGGCCATTTTTTGAAGGAATGAGTGCTTGCATATTGAGAATGCTTGGAGAGTTAGCAGACGAAGAATTAAGCGTAACTTTTGCACACGATGTCCGTTTTGGGCCCATAAGAACTTTTTTGAAATGTAGCGACCGTTTTGG
>NW_019254944.1:0-1172 GCF_002742605.1 Olea europaea var. sylvestris | reverse complement strand
GCATTGGTGAAAGTAAATCAGTAAAAGCATAAAGGTTGAATCCCAACCTTTAATGCCCCCACCGTCTCATCCCTAAAGTATCACGAGGGAAGTAAATCACGGAATGTTTGGATAATATACTTTTAAGTAAAACAAAGTTACTTTTCATAATTGAAATGGATCGGTCCAATTTTACAATATGACTAACGACTAAATAAGGTTCCGAATTAGTCTCCATTTGACGTCTTTGAAAATCAAATTTTCAATATACTTTTATTTATTGATTTTGATTTAAATTTTTACGAATTTTTCAAGCTATACCAGACATGAACTAAATCTAATAATTTCATGTGCATTTTCATTTTTTGGATCATTACTCTACTTATACACAAAGTGGACACGAGATCATAGGGATGGCAATGGGACAAGTATAAGACGGATCACAAATTCTTATCCCCGTCCTGTTGAGTGTTTTTATTACTTCGTCCTGTCCCCATACCTGATTAAAGCGGGACAGTGCAGGTTCAAGACGGTGTAAGTCCTCTATTCCATTTTATCGTTCCGTTTATTTATTTTGTTTTTTACTTTATTTTTTATATCTTTAGTTAGTAAATATTATTAATTTTTTTTTCCAATTTGTTAAGAAAGACTTATATTCTCTTAAAAGTAAAGATAAATCTTTTATTTTTGTTTAGTCAAAAACTTAAATTTGAAGTTAATTTTAAAAGAGACGGAGATTATGTTTTTTGTACCCGCTCCTACTTCGTGGCAACCCCTGCCCTGTATACCCGTTAAAAGGGTAATTCTCGCCTCAGTGTAACATAGCCCGCGGATGTTGAGTTGAATGAATTTTTATTTTTTATTTTTATTTTATTTTTGTCTAATAAACACGAGAGGTCACACAATCAGTAAAATAAAGTCATTTTTAGACTACTATTTAGTGCTTGTTTGTGCCCCATTATTTGTGAGTAATGTATTATGAAATAGTGATTGATGTTGAAATGTGTGGTCAAAAAGAAGGAAAAGATTTTGATTTACATGTAATGTTATTTTAATAAAGAATATGTGGTTGAAAATGAGTACTGTAAAAAAATAATGTGATAGAATATGAAAAAAATGGTAGACAAACAAAGTTTTAGTATATCATGTGTCAAATAATTGACAAAAGATTAGACAATTAAATATTATATTAT
>NW_019254943.1:0-1172 GCF_002742605.1 Olea europaea var. sylvestris | reverse complement strand
AACTATATGTATTTGAGAGGCATACTGAATGCCAACAACTAAATCAGATTCTCTTGATTAGTACTGCAATTTGAGAATTGTTCTCAGGCATGGAAAAATTGGTTATGTGCTTGAGTAGCTCTTTCTAGAGACACCTGCTGATGACTTGAATAAGTAATAGTTGGTTTACTATAATAACACAATGATGACTATAGTACTGCAACGATGTGATGCTTGCAACTACGTCACCTAAGTTACAAAAGCAACATGAGAGTATAGATGTTAACATATGATTATTCATTTCAAAGAGTTGTATGATAATAATCATGTGTCGAAGGATATGAGACTTTTAAGCAACAATACCAGTGCAAAATGATAGAGGAGCCTTCAATCAGTGCTCATGTATAGAAGATGATTGGCATTGAGAAGTTGTCTCAATTGAGTTCAATAATGAAATATGAACTAAGTATTGACTTAGTTCTACAATCTCTATCAAAGAGTTATTCATACTAATTATGAATTATGATATGAATAAGCTTGAATGCACACTCATTGACTTGGTTAACATACTAAGATTATTAAGCCCAATATAGAAGTTAGTAGTGTGCAAATCATTGATTCCTCTAAGGCAACGAAGAGGAAGTCAAAAGGGACTTTAGAAAAGCATCCAATATGGCTAAGATGGTCAAAACGAAGAAGGATAATACCAAATCTAATGACCATTGTTTTCATTATAGAATGAGAGGTCTTTAGAATAAATATTGCAAAGTTTATGTCTAATTCATGAGCTTCTTAGGTATTTGATACCAGAAGTAGATCTCATATGGAAAAACTAAATAGAAGTAGATCACTGCAGAAGGGAGAAGTTGACCTGTACATTGAAGATGAGCAAAGGTTGTTATATGACCTATAGGAGCATACTTCTTTCCATTGCCTTTAGACTTAGTATTGGAATTAGAGAAATGTCACTTTGTACCTATTATAATAGGAACATTAAATGAATTTCATGTTTGGACATGAATTATTTTAATGTTAAGGACAATTATTGTTCCTGTTTATCTTGATAAAGATCTTAATAGTTATGGTAAATTAAAAAATGACATTTATATTCTAAATACTAAGCATTTTATAATGGGTATAGAAGTTGAATGGCAAAGACATGATAATCTGAATAACACCTATATCTGTCATTG
>NW_019254942.1:0-1172 GCF_002742605.1 Olea europaea var. sylvestris | reverse complement strand
CAATTTTCACATTGAATGGAGAAAAAATTGCTGGAGCAAAATATATACTTATTTTATCTATATATTCAATTTTCCTTAAAATTTTTACATAGATTTAAAGATTTTTCAAAATGTTGCGAGATGATCCCCACCCCTACACTAGCATTAGTGGGTAGTAATCAAAGAATGTATACTTATCGAATGAAGCAACTAATTGACGATAGAGCGTATACTATCTCAATAATAAAATTATCTACTATGTCAAAATACGCTTTTCGATTTCTACCATTGCATTATCAAGAGTTCAAATTTTCGCCATGTGATAAAATGCAATATGATCAATTTGTTTGTTGCTTGTGAGGTTAGAGTGGGCTCGGCGATTAGCCAACGAAAAGGGGGAGGAAATACACCACATGAACAAGTTGAGATCACTTGTCAACGGCAGAAAAAGAACCTTTGACCCATTGTTGAATTGTATTCGATAAAATATGGAGGTACTTGTGACAGAACGAAAAACAAAATATAAGCCTACAACTTGTACATAAAAATCCATCTCGAAACTCATTGAATTAACACCATCTAACCCCTCCAATTTTTATTAAATAATCTATCATTCGTACGTCATCTAAACAATCGATAAATTGTATGTCCTCTACTTGAATCATCACAGCTCATATTTTCACGTTGTTGGAAGTGGGTATCAAGAAAAGTTCAAAATTCTTGTCTCACTGAAACAAGCAATAGACAGGCTCATTTTTGCAAGAGTACTAATGACAGTCCAACCAATACACATTCGTAACGTGTGGATACTCGGAACCCCATGATGTTTATCTAACTAAGACATTCTAGTACTTTATTGATAATCACAAGAATTTTATTGGATGTGTTCTTCACCAACTAGCAACTTGGGCTTTTTTGTTTAAAAATAGAAAGACACTATCAATTTGTTGGAAATTATTTGTTGCACTAACCACTATATTTGAATTTCTTTCAGCATGTTTAATAATAAAAGAAAAATTATTTACTTTCTAAACAAAAACTAAATTAATTTATTTTTAAATTAACACTTGAGTTATCACCAGGGACAGAGCTAGGGGCCGGGTAGCTCTCCTAGACCTCAGCCCATTTCATTCCTTCTTTTCATTCAAAATTTTTGGCAAACAATTTAACAGTATTCAGTTTATGAGCAACTC
>NW_019254941.1:0-1172 GCF_002742605.1 Olea europaea var. sylvestris | reverse complement strand
GCCTCTACAAATCCTTGCGACACAACTTCAAAACCCATTTTCTATAAATCTATCAATTCTGATTTTTGAGTTACAAATCATACTTGTAACACTGGATGTCAACTTCCTACTCAATGTATCGACTACAACATTAGCTTTACCGGGATGATAGTTTATGACACAATCATAATCTTTTACCAATTCTAGCCATCTTCTTTGTCTCATGTTCAGTTCCTTTTGTGTAAATAGATATTTTCAACTTTTGTGATCTGTGTAAATCTTGCACCGCTCTTTATACAAATAATGCCTCCATATCTTAAGTGCAAATACAACTGTGACGAGTTCCAAGTCATGTGTAGGATAATTCTTCTCATATTTTTAAAGTTGTCTAGAGGCATATGCAATGACTTTACCATTTTGCATCAATACACATCCCAAACCATTCTTTGAAGCATCACTATAAACCATAAAATTTCCAGTACCAGATGGGATTGAAAGGATAGGGGCTAAAGTCGGTCTTTTCTTCAATTCCTAAAAACTTTGCTCACAACCATCTATCCATTCAAACTTAGTACTCTTACTTGTTAATTTAGTTAAAGAAGAAGCTATTTTTGAAAATCCTTCCACAAATCTGCGATAAAATCCAGTTAAACCCATAAAACTTCTGACCTCTGAAGGGTTTGTAGGTCATGGTCAATTATTAATAGCTTCTACTTTACTTGGATCCACTGATATACCCTCACCTGATACTACATGTCCCAAAAATACAACTCTATCCAACTAAGATTCATGTTTCTTAAACTTAGCATATAATTGCTTGTCCTTTAAGACATGCAGAACTATTCTCAAGTGTTTAGCATGTTCTTCTTTAGTATGGGAATAAATAAGGATATCATCAATAAATATAATTACATATCGAGAAAGTCTCCAAATACCCTATTCATCAGATACATAAAAGCTGCTGGGGGCATTTGTTAACCCAAATGGCATTATCAAAAACTCATAATGACCATATCTCGTACTAAATGGTGTCTTAGAAATGTCATCTTCCTTTATTTTAAGTTGATGGTATCCAGATCGCAAATCAATCTTCGAAAATGTAGATGCACGTTGAAGTTGATCAAACAAATCATTAATCCTCGGCAATGGGTGTTTATTTTTGATTGTCACCTTATTCAACTCTCGATAATCGA
>NW_019254940.1:0-1172 GCF_002742605.1 Olea europaea var. sylvestris | reverse complement strand
GCTATCAAATACACTTTTCATTGGGTCGATTCCAATCGAATTAGACTAGCAATTTGCCAAAATCGAACAATCCCGAAGTTACCCTGAAATAAAAAAACCACTTTTCATTGGTCGATTCCAATCGAATTGACTAGCAATTTGTCAAAAATTAACAAATCCGAAGCTATCATGAAATCAAAAGCCACTTTTCATTGGCTCGATTCCAATCGAATTAGACTAGCATTTCGCCAAAAAAATGAAGAGACCCTTAGTTATCATGAATTCAAATCCCACTTTTCATTGGCTAGATTCCAATCGAATTAGACTAGCAATACGCCAAAAACTAATTAACCCGAAGTTATCATGAAATTAAAAGCCACTTTTCATCGGCTCGATTCCAATCGAATTAGACTAGCATTTCACCAAAAATGAACAAACCCGAAGTTATCATGAAATCAAACCCCACTTTTCATTGGCTAGATTCCAATCGAATTAGACTAGCAATTCGCCAAAAATGAACAAACCCGAAGTTAATATGATATCAAATACCACTTTTCATTGGCTCGAATCCAATCGAATTAGACTAGCAATTCACTAAAAATGAACAATCCTGAAGTTACCATGAAATAAAAAACCACTTTTCATTGGATCGATTCCAATCAAATTAGACAAGCAATTTGCCAAAAACAAACAAACCCTACGTTATCATGAAATCAAAAACTACTTTTCATTGGGTTGTTCCAAACGAATTAGACTAGAAATTCACTAAAAACGAACAATCCCGGAGTTATCATGAAATCAAAAATCACTTTTCATTGGGTCGACTCCAATCGAATTAGACTCGCAATTCGCCAAAAATGAACAAACCCTAAGTTACCATGAAATCAAAAGCCACTTTTCATTGGCTCGATTCCAGTCGAATTAAACTAGCAATTCGCTAAAATCAAACAAACTCGAAGTTATCATGAAATCAAAAACCAGTTTTCCTTGCTCGATTGCAATCGAATTAGACTAACAATTCGCCAAAAATGAACAAACCCGAAGTTGTCTCTATATCAAAAGCCATTTTTCATTGGCTCGATTCCAATCTGATTAGACTAGCAAGTCGCTAAAAACGAACAAACCCGAAGTTATCATCGAATCAAATACCACTTTTCATTGGGTCGATTGCAGTCAAATTAGACTAACGATTC
>NW_019254939.1:0-1172 GCF_002742605.1 Olea europaea var. sylvestris | reverse complement strand
TTTTCAAAAGAATGAGCACTTGCATATTTGGAACGCTTGGATAGTCGGCGTACGAAGAATTCAGCGTAACTTTTGCACACGTTATCCGTTTCGGGCCCATAAGTACTTTTTGGAAATGTAGCGACCGTTTTGGATTGAACTCAAGACTTCTCCGTGACGTATGAGGGATTTCGGAGATTTTTTGAAAGAATGAGCGCTTGGAAATTTGGAACGCTTGGATAGTCGGCGTACGAAGAATTGAGCGTAACTTTTGCACACGATGTCCGTTTCGGGCCCATAAGTAATTTTTGGAAATGTAGCGACCGTTTTGGATTGAACTCACGACTTCGTCGTGACGTATGAGGGATTTTGGCCATTTTTCGAAAGAATGAGCGCATGCATATTTGGAACGCTTGGATACTCGGAGTATGAAGAATTCAGCGTAACTTTTGCACACAGTGTCCGTTTTGGGCCCATAAGTACATTTTGGAAATGTAGCGACCGTTTTGGATTGAACTGAAGACTTCTTCATGACGTAAGAGGGATTTCGGTAATTTTTCATAAGAATGAGCGCATGCATATTTGGAACGTCGTTTTGGATTGAACTGAAGACTTCTTCATGACGTAAGAGGGATTTCGGTAATTTTTCAAAAGAATGAGCGCATGCATATTTGGGACCCTTGGATAGTCGGCGTACGAAGAATTGAGCGTAACTTTCGTACACGGTGTCCGTTTCGGGCCCATAAGTACTTTTTGGAAATGTAGCGACCGTTTTGGACTGAACTCACGACTTCGTCGTGACGTATCAGGGATTTCGGCCATTTTTCGATAGAATGAGCGCTTACAAATTTGGAACGCTTGGATACTCGGCGTATGAAGAATTGAGCGTAACTTTCGTACACGGTGTCCGTTTCGGGCCCATAAGTACTTTTTGGAAACGTAGCGACCGTTTTGGACTGAACTCACGACTTCGTCGTGACGTATGAGGGATTTCGACGATTTTTCGAAAGAATGAGCGCTTGCCTATTTGGAACGCTTGGATAGTCGGCGTACCAAGAATTCAGCATAACTTTTGCACACGGTGTCCGTTACGGGACCATAAGTACTTTTTGAAAATGTAGCGACCGTTTTGGATTGAACTCAAGACTTCTTCGTGACGTATGAGGGATTTCGGAGATTTTTTGAAAGAATGA
>NW_019254938.1:0-1172 GCF_002742605.1 Olea europaea var. sylvestris | reverse complement strand
GCATCTGGCAATTACCATTTAGGGAGTTCTAGTTCTACATGTGATACTTCTAGCATCTCCTTTTCTTCTGTAGAAGTTTTATACATAGATGTGCTCATTTATAGGATAGTGATCCACTTTGGTATATGCGTTAACCATAACTTTTTTGGCCAAGCAGGTAGGGTTGGCAATGGTTCGGTTCGGGATCTGTTGAGCTAAAACCATCACCAAACCATCAACTTTTTGGTCATACCATAACCAAGTAAGTTGGTTCTGTTCAGCTCGGTTCGGGTGGTTGATAACCACGAATATAAATTATTTTTGATTAGTCTAGTCGTCAAATTGGAAAAAAATAATTTATGAAACAAATCAATGAAAACAAAAACAAAATATTAAGGCAATTTAGTAAACAATAACTCAAGTGAAAATGCAAGAAATATCTCATTTCCCAAATGCAATATCCGAATTAAAAAAATATATATTTTCAACATAACAATACTAAACAATATCCTTGTCCCTTGATTCCTACTCAACAACTTAAAAGCTCCAACGTCAATTCATATTCAGTCTTCAATCTTCTCCACAACTCTTACTATCATAAGTCAAAACTCAAAGTTGATTCCTATATAGTAAATAAGAAATATATGTAGAGTAATAATACAACCATACTACCTCATCCAGAATGGCCTTAACTAAAGATTTAAAGAAAAAAAGTACCTCTTCGTCAGTATCCTCCTCACCAAACCTTGCACATGCTCCAGTGTATGATGAAGAAGCAAAATTTTCTACACACAATAGAGAAAAAAATTAGCAATAAAAGAAAGTGCGTGAATAACAAATATAAAACAATAAATCTTACCATGAATATCAATCCAAAGCCAATCCCAAGCACTCATTCCAACACGATTCTTATTGTAAAGGTGATGATGAGTGAGATGTACATTCTATCGAATGATGTTGTCTGTTGTACTATTTGAGCAACTTATGACAAAATGCTCTAGCCTCTTCAACCTCTTCCTATGGTTCATATCCAAAGATCAAATGGAAATAGTATTCAACTAGTTTCATCTTGTATCTAGGATCTAATAAAGTTGCAACAGCTAGAATTCTTTGCATGCCACTCTAATATTTGTCAAACTTTTCCTTCACGCGCCATCCATTTGACTTCATCACAAGATGATGTGCTCCAATTA